>NW_028301541.1:21697500-21910000 GCF_042242905.1 Orbicella faveolata | reverse complement strand
TACACATTCTGTAAATCCACGACTACTTCCGCACGTGCCACTTGTAACTGCTGAGAAGGAACACAATGCTGCCATTGCAAACAGCAAAAACGACGCAAAGCGCAAAAAATAAATTCGTTATCTCTTGCGTAAACTGAGTAAAACCCTGTCGACGTCAGACTTCTACAGTTTGCATAATTCAATTTTAGCACGAAGGGCTACGCAAAAATAGCAACACGAAAAAACAAGAATGTTGAATAAAAAAGGCAAAGCTTCCAAGCCATTTCTAAAATCAAATATCAACAGTAAAATAATTTATTTCTCAAGTATCCAGGACTGGTATTGCTTTTTAACGCGCAATGCAAAATAAGCAAAAAGTGGATAAGGAGAGCCGCCAAAATAACTTTGACATTCCAGCGGCCGACTGAAATCGACATCTTATCTGTACATCTGAGGCCCATTCGCGGTACACCATTATTTTTTTTTTCTTGGCAATAATCATATGACAAACACTTTTACTTCTTAAATATGTTTAATATGGAATTTCTGTATAGTCCAAGGCCTGTGATGACCCAATTTCAGCAATTGTGTTTAGGCGAAACTTAAGGCAACTCACGCCACAGCAGTTAGCTAATAAATTCCCAATTTTGGAGAAATCTTTGGTGAATTTAAGGCTATTCATGCCTTATCCCGAACAAAGAGTACGTTTTGAGAATAATTGCTTCAAGGTAATATTATTTTATGCGGGAAACTTAAGAATTTATGTGGGGAACTTAGGAACAATAATCGGTGAAAAACTGTGTCACGCAAGCTTTCGCGTCTGAATATTAGCTATGTTGATCGTACTCCTGTAGTTCCAAAAGGTTAGTGCCCAAAGTTTTTTTTCCTGTTCCCGGTACACTAGCCCTAGTACTAAACATGGATATTGGTCAGGGCTCCAGATCACGTTATACTTTTGAGAAACACTCCTTCAACCAGTAGTATGCTCGCTAAAATTTTGCAAAAGGCCTTCTGTGGGGCATTTTCAAAAAATCATAATTAATTTTTCTTGTGCCCGATTTTAAATGTTTTACCGTTAATCGAAAGAAAAAACATGAAATAAAATTATCTGTAAGTTTTATTGTATTTGAGTAAAAGCGGAAATTTTCAGCTCCTTCAGCGCAACGCCTAAATTTGACTCGAAACAGAACGGTTTTTACGGTTTTGGACCGTACTCGGAAATCGTCGCCAGAAATATTGAAAAATAGCACTTAAAGCCAAATTATTGCTATTTTTATTTATCATATGGACTAGCTGTCTCACACAGAAAATTTGAAGAAATTCTGTTTTCGGCCGAAAATCGAGTGGTCGGTTCTTACACGGACAGCCTCTTTTAAAATAACTAATATAATTCTTTCTGACAATCGCATATTTAATGCCATTTTCAACAAATATATGAGGAAACAGCAGCGATTCACATCTTTTTATTGTGAAATATCCACAAGACTCTCGTAAAACGATTTTAAAATCAGTAAAGTATCCAGCTGACTAATGAAAATACAAGACAGCTGCAGTTAAACCGATAGAACTCACAGCTAATGTAGAAAGTGCTTTTCTTAAGGCATAATACCAAGCTGGAAAGTAAGGTGTGCTCAGATCTCTTGATAACGCTATGGCAAGCCCAATGCATAAAGTTGTTAGTCCTGGCACTGGCTTTGCAAGTAAAGCAAGCCATGCAATGAGCGAGGGTGTGACACTGTAGCCGAGTGTTCTCCAGTCTGGCTTAAGTTCACTCATCTTAGCCAAAGCAAAACCCCAGTGTATTGCTCCAAGAAAGGAGAGAATGCATGCCCCATATGCTTGTTGTGCGTGAACAATGAGGGGCAAGTTTTCAGGGGAGATAAAAGCCATGACAGCCAAACCGCAAAATGGAATTGCTCCTGAGAAACCCAAATAAAGAGCTGGTGGTGGGCTGGACTTCAGGTCTACCAAGAAGTTGCCTTGTGAATGGCTACTCACTGGTCTGATAAATGTTAAGGCCTGATATGGACCACGAAAAACCAAATGACGTGAACCACTTCTTGACTAAAGAGAATAAAAACTGTCATCAGTTATTTTTTTCAAGTCAGTTTGGTTCTTAGTGTTGGTGAAAAGTGAAAGATATTTACTGAATTGCTTCAAGGCTCATTTAACATCCCCCTTAATTTACCTCGACTGTTACATTAGCAAAAAGGTCTTATGTATATCACAAGGCCCAATGATCCATTACAAGGTTAATAATTTGCCCAGTCAGCTTGAGGTTAGACTATGTTCTGCTCACTGCCTTTGTTTATGGGCACTTTGTGCCTCCCACTTATTGGTGTACCTTACATAAATGTCTTGATAGAAAAAAAAAAGACTGTTGTTTGGGATATAATATTTGAAATCACAAAACAAGCTTGTCTTGCATAAACATAGCCCTTACTGGGGTAAAAGGCAAAAAGAACAGGCTACCGGCAAAATATACCAAAATGGGAGGAGAGAGTCAGGGGTAGTAGAGGGACACCCCAATCTAATTCCCAGGGCCCACGATCCATTTGGTCAGCACCAGTAATCAGGACATCTTGGTGAAATTGGAAGGTGAACCTCCAGTAGTCACAACAGTTGGTCTCTCTACCCCTCGCTCCTATTCAGAAAATCATCATTGAACTTTGAAGCATGGGCACTGGGAGCACGAATTTCTGTTTTTCTTGATCTGGCTTTTCATTTTGCACAGCGTCAGACACGCCACTGATAAAAATTTCACGAGTTCTTTGGAGGGATTCACGAACTTCCCTTCCTCCCTTCACTCCATCCCACCCTTCTCACGAACTGATCTTTAGAATTTTGAAACCCAGTTTACACTCTGCTATAACGGCCATTACATTTTATGTCTCTCCCTGCTAGCTGTTTGGTATTTAGATTTTTCACTCGCTTATTGGTATTACCCTGCTGAGTTTTCATCTCACACACACCACCTTGAACAGGAGAGCTTACTGCCAGGTCACCATGCACAGCACGAATCATGAGCTTCTTTTAAGTTTAGTTGTAAATCCTACCTTCCCAAGCATCTTCTGCTCCAGTTTAAAGTCATAAATCTTTCCTTGAGATATACATCTAATATTACAAGCAATCTTGTTGCCAAAAACAGAAGACCTGTGTGGTATTGTATCAAAATGTCTTGCTCGCCGCAGAAGAAACTGAACGGCCGCCATCTTGTGTTTACAACCGCTGTGCAATGATAGTGTTGTTACTGTTCTAAACCTTCATTCTTACCCAGTATCCCACATTCTCAGTGTTTCACGGACAAAAGGAACCGGTTATTTCGGCTCTTCGAAAACACCGGATCCCCCGCTGGCTAGACAAAAGGTTTCATTCCAAAATTTAATTAGAATCGGGAACAAACAGCAAAAATTTCCTTGACTACTTAAAATAGCTGGACTGAGAGTCGTCTGATAAGGAGCTTGTGGTCTGCAGGGGGTCTGCAACAGCTGATCATGAGAGAATTCGGGTCAACGGAATTGCGGAAGAGACTCGCGGCCGACGACTCTGGGGAAGTGAAAAGGGAAAAACTTATGCATACTCCCTCAACAAAGTGTAAAGAAAGCTATTCGAAAATAGAAAGGACTTCCGAAGAATTCAGATTCGTCTTGACGAGAAGCTTGTGTCATTGACTAACTATCTTAAACCATTCTTATATCCGCAAAAATTCCCCGCTTGCCGTAAGAGCATCCGTTGGCAGCGCGGTCGGCCGTGAAGGGCGCCCTGCCGAATAAGTCACTAGGACACCGACAATATTGACGTCAGCAAATCGACTTTTTATTGCCCTTTTATAGTTGTAAATTACAGGGTGATTTTATTTTCCTGTTAGACACTGAACAGAAAACCGGTTTTATTACTATAGTCGTCAGCAGCTTTTGTTTCGCCTATCTGTCTTATCTTGTCTGCCCGCCATACATTATCATACAAGGAGTTTTATTTGCCGAATCGGCAAATTTCTGTCGTGTGTGGGAATCGAACCGGATCAGACGGGGACAAGAAAAAAAATAGTGTTCAAAATTAAAGGTCCGAAATACATCAGAATTGAGAAGTATGTTACAACCATAAGTTAGGAACTACCCGTAATTATGAACGAGGCTGAAAATAAGACAAGACCCGAGGAACGTCAATTTTGCCGAGAAAAAAAAAAGCTTAGCTATAGCCAAAGTCATCTTCATGCATTCTCACTGTATAAACAGGCAAAGAACTGGTCGACCCACGATATAGTAAACGTCACACGAAAAGTAAATTTCGATTAATATAGCACCTGTGAGATTGCTTTAATGAGTATTTATAACGTTTACTTCCGAGGTACGTTCGACAGCCTTAACTTAAAATTCTCTTTATTAGAAAGGAATTAGGAAGAGTTGACAAGAGTTATTACGTCATGAAGTTAAAGTACATTTTAAAATAGTAACGCCTGGAGCAGGTTTTATACAAGGAAGAAACGCCAATGAACATATAAATTTATTCAAGTTAAATAAAAAATTGTGTATGTTTGCTCAGTTGTAGTAGTTGAGAGTGGGAATAAAACACTCCCTACAAAAATAATAATTACTACTGTAAGTTCAAGTCAAATTCAATATGTATGTTGATCAGATCATATTAGTCGCGGGTGGGAAAAGATATAAGTTGAAAAAAAGGAAAGAAAATACAACCAAAATTGTTCAGTGCAAATTTTCTCTGTTAGAACAGTATTTTATTTTGTTTCTTTTTTGTTATTTCTTCCTTGAATACTATCAAGGTTTAATTATAGAAAGAGATAACAAAAACATGCACTTCTTGGTGGTCCAGTTCTAAGAAAAATCAGTGAAAATAATTTATTCTTACAGCAGCATTCTAGTCCCATGACACCTTAAAAATATTTTGGGCAACATGACGTCCTAGGGTTGGAATTGGCTGGCTAGATATCCGAGGATAATCAAGAGAAATTAGTTCCACCTGAGCTAAAAACACGGTCAAAACAAGCTCGACGAGATACAAGCACTTTATACACTTAATAAATTCGGTATTTTGACTCCCGCACACGAAGTTTATTAACGCAGTACAAATAAACAATTTAAAGCATATCAAAATTCAAGGCGAAAATTTGAAAGAAAAACAATCAAGTCAACGTCGATTTGCAAGACTGGTTTCTCCAACATCTCAGCGAGACAGCACGGTTCGCAATGGTCTGATTTAGTTGATTTAAAATATTAGCTTTGAAGTTCCAATGCGAGGGCGGTTTCATTTGTGGTTGGCTGATGAGTACTTCAAATGAAAGTGTCGTTTATTACGCAGATTAGGCTATTCTCTTAGTTGACAAGGAGCTGCCAAAGAGAGCGGAACTTCATCCACGGCCACGGTCAAGTAAGACAAACATCCGCTTGCAATACACACCCTCATTGTCAACAGTCAATTTTCGTGCGGAGAGCAATAGAGCCAAGGAAACAGAGATAAAATAAAATTGTTCCATGATTGTCTTCCCGATTTTTTTCGATGATGTAAGACTTGAAAATACCTTTACAAAGACGCTAATTTTTGCTATACAATTTATTAGTGCATGTAATTAACAGTCAAACAGTCGATGAAGTTGGAATTGACTAGCGGTCGATATTTGAAAGACCCATGTTTTTGTTTGCATACTTTATAATTACTATTCAAATTCCTTTCCCACAAAGGAAAACATTTCTTTTGCCCCGACTTGCCGTCTTATCAACAGTCAAACAAGAAATAAAGTCTTCATAATCGCATTTAATAATAACTTACTCCAGCTCAATTGAAATATGTACAATATTTTAAAAATAAATTAATTCACAAAGGAGTCACAAAGCAAGAACTGTAAAGCACGATGTCTAATAATTTCCAAGTTGCTTTGTACAAAATACTCTAAATAATTTACATAATACTGCATTTTTCTTTAGCTTTGAAGTTAAAAACTTTGATTTTGCTCTTCTTTAGTGGAGGCTCTGGCATAAGAAGTCTAAGAAGTTGGTCAAACACTTCGTCCACGTTGGCACTGTCTTTAGCAGATGTCTCTACATACCGCAGTTGGAATTTATCCGAGCTGTTCATTCTGATTAGTTCCGTTATGTCTTCCTCTCTAACTTCCCGTACATTCAAGTCTTTTTTGTTACCAACTATAACAATCGGAACACCCTCCTCGGCTTTAGCTGCGATGATTTCGTCCAATATTCTTTGCAATTCGCGAAACGAGAATTCACTGTCTAATGAGAACACCAATACTATCCCAGCAGCTCGACGTATTGTCACCTGCCTCATGGCAGGGAACTGAAAACTCCCTGCACAATCAGTGGCATCAAGCACAGTCACGCCGCCATTTCTGTGAATCTCATGACGGTAATAGTCCTCCACCGTGGGAGTGTATTCATGGTTGAATTCTCCATAAAAAGAGCGTCGAACAAGCGAAGTTTTCCCCACGCAAGCAGCTCCAAACAAAGCAATTTCAAAGGAGTTTCGGTGAGTTCTGTGTTTCCTACAATGTCTCATGTTTTTGCCAGAATCAAGGCAGCGTCCACTGTTGTAAGACTTGTCAGATTGTTTTTGGGGACTGTTCTTCAACACACCTCCTTGTACAAATGTCAGTCGAATTTGATTTCATCACCAGCAACGAAACGCAGTTATGAGTTGGACCGGACATGCATGGAAAGTTTTCCTCGTTGCACACGTAAATCACACGTGACGTCATCTCACGCCACACGATGACAGTAATTGGATTCACGCGTTTTGTCACGAGTCAACGTTTTCAATGGAAAACGGAAACGAAAACCCCTTAGAAACATTTGTGACTTCAACACCACGCTAGGCCAACCTGACAACAGAAATGAACATGCTGTATTACCTGACCTCAGGACTAATAATTGATTCACGATACAAATTATTCAGGACAGGCTTAAAGCGCAGAATTTCAATAGAACAAAGGAAATGCGAACTTGGTAAATATTTTGAGTGCGATAAAATAGAATTGAGCTCGCGGGAATGTTTGAGCTTGCAATATCAATACGGAGGAACATTCTAACGTGCTTAATTAAATATTGTGCTCAAATCTCCTTAAGCGTTTGAAGAACAATTCTTTAAAATCAACAACCATCGAATGCATTTACGAGATCAGAAAGAAAAGCTTCAGGGTCATCGTTGTCCAAATCCAGAGACAAGAACTTCGTGACGATGGCTTTGTGCCTGCAAACAAAGCACAAATCTGCTTATTATGTTCTCCACGGTGACAACATTTTCAAATCAACAAAGTCCTTAGTCGACTTAAATCTAAGGTTACTTCGTGCACTTCAAACTCACGAAGGAGGACAACGTGCTCTATAAAAGGGTTTAACGCGGCCGGGTTTAAAAGAATTTTGTCACGAACAGCATACCATCGTAAAAAAATTAACCCGAGTTTTTAAACTCTTCATTTCATAGCTTGGGAACTTCTACCTTGGAAAACTTAGGGTACATATGTAAATCGCAAATTAGACTTCTATTATCGTGACATTTTAAGCTCCTCTAACCCACTTCCATTACGGTATTTTATTTCAGTCCAAGCCAATATAACATAGATGGACTGACAGGATAAATATTGGTGGCAATTTTTAACTTCCCTTTGATAACAGAGTTGGGATTAAAATACTGGAAATCCCACACATAATACGTAGATGTTATGTCTATAATTTTCTTGCTAAAATATCCCCCTAAGTAAACAAAGTTATTGCTAAACGTCCGGGCTAAAAGTCAGGCGAATAATATAAAACAAAAACTTTCGCGTTTTGTTGACAAAAAAAGCTAAAAAACGACATTAATCAGAGCTGGACTTAACGCATTTTAGCGAGGTTAACGCTTTTTGGCTCACCTATTCTCGGAAGTGGTGAACTGAGAAACATGAAACTCACTGAAATGCGCTCTAGCCTCAAAAACAGTCAAAAAAGAAAAAAAGCAGTATGTGCATTTCAACTAAATGGAATCGTTCTCTCTCGTCAATTTTAATGAAAAACTAAACAATCATCTATTTGCATACAATTGTTACATGAGTAATCGTGTCTTAGAAGTCTGAGCTGAAAAAAAATAATACTGAGCTTTATTTTAACACGATAGGTATTAAGTTAATGCAGAAAGATTTTGGGGTCGTTGGAAAATTATTCAATTGACGAAAATAACGATAGAAATATTTTAGCGTTAGAGGAGTTCACTATGATTTTTCGATAATATATGACGATATTTATATTTATTATACACGAAATAAAGTCGGAAGATTTAATAAAAGCAAACCTTTTTCTTTGTTCCTCGTCATCTTTGGTGTCCTTTCTAGGGATTGGTTTATTACATCTTGTAAGTTCTGTCACCTGCAAAGTAACACAACCCCTCAGATTCTACAAATTCAATTTAAGTACGGCAAAGTTTATCACTTTTCCAACTCTGCTCCTCCCCTCCTCTTATACTGAAATGATTCTTCGCCGTTCATACACTTCCTTGTACATAACAATTAATTATCGAAGGTTTACCACTTTAATTAGTTCCCTACACAAACGTGAACTTTTTATATTTCAAACTCACATACACTTGGTATACCGAAAAGAGGAACTTATACGGATTGTATATCGTAAGCTTATCCACCTTAAATCTTCCTCAATATAATCTTGCCGTTCTTGAGTGGCAAAGTATAAATTCTCCATTAACAGACGGCTATCAGTAGAGGATTACGCTCACCCTTAGCTTATCCTCTCTTATGGCCATACATATATGCTTTCTTAAAAGTAAGCTCATTTATAACATTTGTTAGTACATCGAGACGATATCCTCTTGTTGATGATTTTCTTTATCCTTATCGCATCTCTGCTAAACAATGCTGTGATAGTATGAGGAGAAATTAAATGTCAATCATTCTCAAGAACAAAGGGTCGAAATAAGATGGACAAGATGTGTGATAAACAAAAGGTGGTAAATTTACAGCTCGGTGAATAAATGATGAAGAAATGTTGGTACAAGCATTGGAAAAAGCAAAAATCTGAGTCCCCAACAGGATTCGAACCCATGACCTCCTACATATCGGTTAGGCGCTCAAATGAACCTTGTAAAATGGCCCAGCGAACCAAGAGTCTCTCTGTAGCACAGTGGTTAGATCGCCCAACCGGGATCTAGGAGGTTATGGGGTTCGAATCCTGTCTGGGACTCAGATTTTTTTCCTTTGTCCCATGTTCGTGCCGACATTTCTTCTTGATAAGTTAAGATGTGTTTGTACAAACCTGATGAGCTCGCTTGACCAGTTCATCTGGCAGTCCAGCCAAAGAAGCTATGTGGCACGCCAGACTGCTCTCAGCGTAACCCTCAACAAGGTGATAGAGAAAAGCAATCTCTTCGTTTTCTTCCATCACTTGCATCGTCTGTTACAATACAAAGACAAAAACAATGCAGCATTATTTTAAGATTAAAGAGTCAGTGTAAGGGGTGGACCATTTGACTTTTCAGGGGGTGTGAGGGTGATTTGGTACAGGTACGAATTTTTTGTTAACCCATTCAGTTCATGCATCAGGAATTTTTTTCCTATGACGTATGTATGAAAGATATTCTTTCTCCGTGTAACATGCTTTTTTCGGCTCACCAACCGTGAGCGAATTTTCTTTCGGCAGTGGTCGTGTGCCTGAATTTTTTGGCACAAGTAGTCTTGCAGGATATATATATTTTTTCAAAATAACCCTCTCCCCCTCAAAACTCAAAAGGTCCACCCCTATGGGCCAAAGTTTAGTGAGCTGGGCTCAGTACGAAGCACTCCGGGATGTAGCTCTGGTCGGCGTTATGTGAGTTGTATACCTCTACGAGACACTTCACATTTTGGTGAGCTGTTCATTATTGGAAATTGGAATAAAATTAAAGTTACTGTGCGGATCAATATACCTGATATGTAACCAGAGGAGTTTGAGGAAGCAGCTTTTGTTTGACAAGGCCATGAAAGTGCGTAGACACCAGAATTTTTGGACAGTTAGTTCCCTTCCTAAGCCAGTGACGGAGTGTGGCAGTCAGCAAGGACAGGCCATCGATCTAAACAAGGGAACACAAGAAAACATGCATCGTTGAGGGTATTGCCAGGATGCGTAAGGAAAAAAGGAGTGTCATGTTGCTATGATAACGCTGTTTGATAGTACCGTAGCAGTTCCTTTTCCAAATTCGTCAACGATGACCAAAGAATTCTCCGTTGCTCCGTTCACTGCGGTGGCTACCTGATGAAATAACATGGAGCATAATGTCTGCTCATTATTATTTAACTTGGATTACAAACGAAATTCTTCGACTTTTCGAAGTCAGTCAAACATTTGTCGATTGAGTTGCGATCTTTCTTTGGAGAGAAAGCCGGTGGCCCATTGGTTACAGTGTTAGATTAAATGCGAGACTCCCGATCAAGAGATCGAGTCCAGCCTGACTCGACTTGAACCTGTTCTTACCTAGGCAAGACAGTTTACTCTCAGTGTCTCTCAACGACCAGAAGTCTAAACGGGTTTTTGGTGAAAGCTTGAGAAATCTGAAACATGGTGTGCGAGGAGGGGGAGAGTGGACAGGGAAGTAACCACGATGAGCTAGCATACACTGTAAGGAGAGTATATATTAATACTCCTAATACTCCTGCTTAAAAAAGTTTGGTGATTGGCTGCATGAAGATGTGATTACTTCAGTTTTCGTTTCATCTCTAACAACAACCTACACCGACTCTCAATGGCTTACCTGGTTTAGATCTATCATAAAGGTTGACAAACCCACAGATACGGTTTCTCTTGTGTGTATCCGTGTAAAAATTCTGTCCGTCAGGCCAATAGTAGCAGACTCGGCAGGCACAAAACTGCCAATATGCGTCAAAAATACGATCAAGCCGACCTGTAAGGACAAGAGTATTTATCGTAAGAGCAGTTATTATATGACTTCACAGAAGGTCGAGCAAGAAACGAGGAAAAAGGACAAGGAAAGCGAAGCGCGAAAGAAAGACGAATCTCGTTTTAAGCTTGCGGAAGCATTTTTTTTAGATGGTAGTCTCTCTCGCTGAAAGTGAATTCATTCCGCGAGGCAACACGCGTGTTAGTAAGGGTATCAATAAAAGTGCAGATAACTTAAGATGTGCCTTTACCTGTTTAAGATAGACACTTTTACCACTGGCATTAGGTCCAGTCAAAATTTTCATGCGCCCTCTATCTTTGTCAAATACTGTGTCATTTGGAACAAACAGGCTGACACAGAGCTCCTGCAAAGGGTGCCTGAGGAAAATAAAACAAATAGAACATTAGCTTCACTCAGTTTTCAAAGACTCCAGTGCAGTGAACTACAGTAAAATCCTAACCGGGAGGGTGTTTTCAAGGGTAAAAAAGGCAGGGAGATCTAAAAGATATTAGAGTGCTCACCAAAGTGGAGATTTTACTATTCTGGGAGGAGAGGATCATAAACCGCTAGCTCCAGAACTTTTCGATGCTGAGACCTTACATGAGCTATATAGGTATGTGCAGCCGCAGAGGGTATTGTCTTTTGGTCGTATTGGTCAGAAATAGGGTGTCGATTTTGGCCATTTTGGTCTCATATAGGGTGTGGTTTTTGCCCTCTAGTCTTGAATTGGGCATGCTTGTTGGAAGAAGCTACTTTCAATTATAAAGTAGGTGTGAAAAAGGGTATTCATTTAAGGGTCAGGTCTTAAATTAAGTATCGAATGTTTGGTCAAGTCATAAAAAGGGTAGGAAAAAATCGCAAGGGTAATAAGGGTAATGGTCTCGGAAAGCAGGCCGCACACCTCCGCCCATTTTTTTCTCGAACCCTTCCCCTCCCCCGCCCCTTCGGGGGGCTGTGTCATACGCTATAAGAGCTATTTTGGGCACTTTGCAGTAAGGTTTAGGCAAACACCATATGGATATTTACTACGTACTTTTACAATGTCAAATCGCGGTCACACATTTATACTTTCTCGTCTGTCTTCGTTTTCTTCTGATTTCTAACCATATCAGTGTTGTCTTACCTTCCTTGTTCAATATTTAACACCGAGTCTGCAGTCAACTGAGGACAAACATAGTTGTTCTCTCTAGCACACAGGGCCAACGAAATCAAACTAAAAGCAAAAAGAACAAAAAGAAGTTGCGTTTAGCAAGCCAAAGGAAACTTGTGGATAATACTGAGAGGTTTAAATTTTGCTAAAGAATGACTGTCGAAATTTTAAATACCAAAACTGGAGGCTACAAGGGTCCACTGATTTCACTCAAATAAAAAATAAAATAAATGACATTATTTGGGGAGGAAGTCGCATTAGCCTTAGCTGGTGTTCGTGCGGGTCGTCTATGCTGGTCAAATTGGAATTTGGAGATGTTGGTTTTTCAGGAGGGAGGAAAACCGGAGAACCCGGAGAAAAACCCTCGGAGCAAGGCGAAAACCAACAACAAACTCAATCCACTGAAATATGACGTCAGGGGCCCGTTTCTCGAAAGCCCCGGAAACTTTTCGGGCCCGTAAAGCCATTTTTAGTTCATCTGTGTCAAAAAACGGAGAAGTGTATACGCCTGAAACTTCTTGTATGAAGGGAACCTCTGTTCACATTAAGGATATGTGGATAAAACAGCTCCGTAATCATAAGGTTTGAGATTTTGCTATGATTTTCCGGGTGCGAAAACTTTGCGGGACCTTCGAGAAACGGACCCCAGGCCGGAATCGAGCCCGGGCCACATTGGTGGGAGGCGGGGACTCTCACAACTGCACCATCCTTGCTCCGCTTAAGAACTTACCAGTCCAACTCTGCACAGCACTCCATTACATCGATCAACACCTTGGTGTGTTCCAGAATGACAGTCTGTAGGCGATGCATAATAGCAGTCTCATGATCTGTAGAAAGAAACAACAAACATTATTTTATTGAATATCAACAAATTCCAGTAACTCACGATGATAAAAAAAAAAACAAATCTACTTGACTAAATTATTAAAGTAAGGAACTTGTACTGCAAAAAGAGTCCACGTTTTACATTTTTCTATACAAGAGTTTCCTAGGTGACGTAATGGTCTAGAACTGACTCACCTGTTATTTCGCACTGTGTGTCCCCCAAAAGGTTATCAAGCTCTAAAACAAGATACAAAAGGAGGTATTTGGAAATGCATTGAATCCAGACGGCTTAACAAAGAAAAGGCCTCATGAGCACGCATGGTTTGCCACCAAAGCACGGCACTATGATAAAGACTACAAGTCGGACTTTCTCGGTAATTACAAATGTATTATCAAACAATAGCCTTAATTTGGCGCGAAAACATGCTTAGATATTTGTCCGCGGACATTACTTGTTCCGAGAAGAGTTTTTCTAACACACAGGATCTTTTTAAAATTGGAAAATATCACTCGGATATTCCCCAGTTTTAGTTGAAGTATATTCAGTACGTTGACGCATTTAGACTAATCGCTAGCGGGCGAAAATTTTTGACGGATTGTAAGTCTCGTTAACATACCTCTGGTGCGAGCACTCTTGTAGTGAACCCTGTTATTGCTAAGAAACTAGGAGAAAAAAGTTGGCTACTTTAAGTTAACTTCTCATTGTTTTTGATTGATAAAAGGAGGTAACTATACCAACATGAGCTCAAAAATTTTAATAAAGAGCTTATAATTACCACAAACTCCAGGCCATCTACCGCAAAATCCCCTTCTTCCTTCATCTCCAGAGATCGAGGAATCGCTAACAAGTAGCCCAGCTGTGAGACAAATACCAAAGGTGAAAACTCAAAAACTTTGCAACCCCAAAAGCAAGTTAAAAGGACAAACATCAATTGAAAATTACCTGTGGTAGGTAAATAACATTACATTCTGTAATGGAAGAACTAAGTTTGTTAAGCTCCTCTCGGGCTACTTTTGTCATGAAGTCAGGAAGGCCATTGTATGTTCTTTTCTCTGTATAGATTTAAGATACAATAACAGAGGTTTAGTAAATGTACTGTTACAGAGGTTGCACGGCTGACTGATGATAGCGTTTCTCAACATGCAATAATAATCATAACATCCGTCAAATTTCACATGTCCAGCAAACCAGCCAAAACCTGCAAACTTGGTCATCATAAGTTTAAAAATTATGAGAAGGTCAACAACTTGTTACAACTGAGATCATGCTTACTTTCATCCAAAGCACGATCAACTCCAGGTTTAACAACAAACCGATTTTGTTCCGTTGATTCATCAAAGTCGATCTAAGAAAAAAAGTCCTACTTTAGAAGGAAGTACAAATAGACTATTATTGCTAGATGCAAAAAAAATATATTAGATAATGAGTCAAGACTGGCCTTACTATTTTACTCATAAGACTCCCAATTTCAAGCAATTCATCTGTAAATCGTGTAGCAACCTGTCAGAAAAAAAAAAAAAAAAAAAACAGTTTATAAGCAATGCTCGTAAAAAGTAAACTAAGACTTGCCCAGGGCAAGCAAAATTTGGGACCTGCTTGTCCAAAGGGCAAGCTGGAATCAAAGTTTTTTTTTTTTCTAGTCCTGATAAGCAATACAAAGTAATTACGCTAAGCCAAGCAAGCCTTCTTGTGGAACCTACAGGGTAACAGATAGAGAGGGAGACTGCGTAACAGCCAGAGGAGAGATGCAGAATGCGCTGTCCAGTCAAAAGGCTACTCCCGGATGCAGAATGCAGATGAAATGCCAAGCCAAGGACAGAAGGGATTGGAGGGTTTTGTCGGTGCCCTATGCTACAAAATGGAGTAAAAAAGCTTCAGCTCAGACAAAGTAAGTGGGATTTTTTCTACCTGTTTGCCTCTGCAATGATCACATAATATTAGATACTCCAGCAAAGAATCAAAGTTATTACCTTTTTGGCAATTTCAATATCCATTGGAATTCTTCTGCACAGGTCAGCAATGTAGGTTGCATTATAGGCTGTCTGTGTAGCAAGCAATTTAATGAAAAAAGTCTCGGAAAGATAACAGCACTTTGTCTCTTATACATGTATTAGACTTTATTGCACCTCTTAGTAACACAGCTCCATACGCTGTGATTGGTCAACTTAGTGGGCCATATTCTACTGTATAGGCCTCTAAAATTTGAAACTGCAACCAAACCAGTCAAACACAAATAGAGATGTGATAAATACTTTTCTCATTTTCTCAGTCGATAATGTAAGTCATGGATCCTCATTTTTTTTCCCTTTCAATTTATGGCCTGTGCACAAAGCTCTTGGACCATACATATAGACTGAAAGGGAAAAACCTCTGGCGGTCTGTAACTGACGGTACAGACCGAGAAGACAAGCTTAGTACAAGGTATTAACACATTCAAGTATTGATATGGAAATCACATACAAATTTATACAGTAAACATAACAAAATTCTCAAAATCTGTGTGGTTAGAAATCTTTGTAGAAATCCCTGCCCTACAGTACACTGGTGGATGCTAGTGAGGGCATGTTTTGTAATACCTTATACAGTGCTTGCCAGTCACCAACAGATGCTTGAGCTGTTGTCATTCTTGAAAGTATTCCCTGCATGAGACAAAAAATATTTTGAATTTCTTCAAAGTACAGTTAAAACTTCCATGAACAGACGTCACCCATAGGCAAACACCTCCAATAAGTTGACACTTGGTCATATGCATGCTCCCTGCAGCCACATACTAAATTTTTAACTTGTCTTAAAGCCCGGTTCACACTTGTAAGATAAGCATAAGCAGTAGCACAAGGACGTTCACACTAGCGACATATGTATGAGCAGTTATTGAGAGATTTGGAGATTTGGAGATTTGGAGATTTGGAACAGTACCATTCTGATTGACTGAATTCTTGCTCTTATGCTTGTCTGTATTTCAGGCCAGTTCTCACTTCTGAAAAAAGCATAACACTCATGAAATACATGCAAGCATAAGCATAAGTTCAAGAAAAGGAAAATGTTTCTTTCTCCTGTGCTTATGGTTGTACTAATGCTTGTGCTAATCTCACAAGTGTGACCATACCAGACTAAAGTCAACACCTATCTTTGGTGGGCAATTTACTTCAATTCCAGCTGAGTTGAATTTTCTCAGAAACTAACAATACCTTCTGTTGCCCATAAAGCAAGCAAAGGATAAGATCTGCAAGCCACTAGCCTGAAAAAATCTACGATTCCCACATTGGGCATGACTTTCCTTGCATCCTGAAGATTCTAGCTCTTCTCATTACTGTGAGTCATACCCATACTTACAGAGACATTCTTGATATGCTTCAAGCAATCTTGTAAAGACGCCACAAGTTCTGAATTCCTGAGGTTCATAAAATAAGACACGGCCTTTTGCCTTTGTTGTAAAAGGCTGATGTCTCTTGAAGGACGTAAAAACCACATCCTAGTTTCAAAGATTAATAAAATGTAATTCATTAATTTTTTTTCTGTTTCTGTCAAGTTTTTGTATATATCTATGAGCATTCCATCACAAATACCTTTCTCTTATTGGCAATGCTAATCACTATCTATATTCTGTTGAATATGGTAAGTAGTCTAGCAGTGCAGAGTGACGTTAACAAAAGGGTGGCCATTTCTTTGCATTTTCAAAGTGTCTGTGAAGAGGATTTAGGTAAAGTTTTGAGTGACTACTAGATTTCTACTGAAACAAATTGGATTATTCACTCGATTTCTATATGCATGATAGTTGATTCGGGCTGCACCTTCATCAATTATCATGCAAATGAAATCTTGAGGTCACAATCTAATCTTGCTAGTACATTAATCTTTGTAAGTAGAAACACCACTCATGAAGTTTTGGGAGAACTTGAAGAAGTTGTTCAAACTTGTCTGTGTGCTTCCAGCAAACAGGGGTTTCGTTAATGTTTTCAGCAAGAGGACAACTGGTTTTCACAGGCAGACAAAACTATTTGAACTGAACTTCTTTATTACAAAAACTTTTAGCCAGTTGATCAAACCAGATGGGCAAAATCATCAGTCAATTTGCCTGGTACCCAGTCCTTAATGAAACCCCTGATCATATATTTCTCACTCTCCCAAACTTCCACTGGTGTTAAAAAACTCAGCGGAAACTGAAAATGTTATATCAGTGAAGCCTGGAAGGACTGTTTTCTTAAAGAACAAACCTCAACATATGACTTCCAATAACAGATCTAGTTCTATTTGTGATCCCTACAGAAAAGGAAAGAATTATGGTTAATACATGTAAGTCTTTCAGTTCCAGTCACAATAGTAATAACAATAATACTGCTATATAATAATAACTATTATATAACAATTATTACAAGTTAAATTGTCCACTTTAAACAGAGGACACAAGTAGAAATCTAGCAGGAACCCTGAGTCACAGTTGCTTGTCCCCTTACTGCAGACAAAATGGCTTTTCAGATCTTTCATTTTGCCCCTAGCAATGGTCCCACAAGCATCTGTAACTTCTAACCTCCAACAAAGTTTTACTTTGAGTCAATACATTGATTACCAAAAAGAGAGAGTCCTTCCTTAGCACCACTGTTTCCAGCTCCCATCTTGTACACAGATGGGTGACTTTCCTTTTGAAAGATCTGCAAAGCACTTTTGTGCACAGCAAAACAGCATACATAAGCATGGCCTCCATGGTAAAACAAATTTAACATGCACATGGTCTAAAGATAAAAGTTTGCAAATCTGTAAATCTGACCAGGCAGCTATCGATAATTATTTTGGTGGTAAACATTATGCTTTCATATACTATCTAGACGTTCCAAAACTTATTCCCATATGATGTGATATTTAGATCACATCTGGGATATTCCAAACTCCCTCTTTGTATTATTTATACTAAAGGTCTCTGCTTCCAGCCTATTTTCTGCATTTTCTACCATTTATTATATCACATCTTTGTTATAGCTTAATTAGAAGTGCTGAATAAAGTTGCAGATTTGGCCAGGTAGCCAAAACCTATGTGAGGATTTCTCACAAGTACTTTATTCATATACCTGTAAGTGTTGTTATCCACAATAAGAAGATCACTCCTACAATAAGAATTACACCGAGAAATTAACATTAAAAACCTCACAAGTGTACATAATAGTTATTAGTGATACAATTATAATTTCACTTGCTACTATTCAAATGATTTATTCATAACTTGACATACATGTACCTGACTATAGTGCTGAAACCTGTTTAGGACTTTTCTTAAAATGTCATTGATATTCTGAGCTGAAACCTGTTTGTTAAAATGCTCAGTGAAGTACAGTAAAAACCCCTAATTACGGACACAAATTGGTGACAGTTCTAACCAGGTTCTTTAAAATCAACCACTAAAGTCTGGGAGTATTACTGTGTATGTTAGTTTTCTTTAGTCTGTTCATTTGAATTTTTCATACAAACAGGTTTTAGAATGACCATATTAGGGAGTTTATTGGCCTTTTTAAAACTTGATAATTGTCATAATAATTTCTTTCTTTAGCTACTGGGATGGTCAACACCTGGCTAGGGTTCATAAATTACATGAAGAATAAATTATAGTTATTCTAGAGCATCTCAACGGAGCACAAAACTAATGTTGAGATGGTGACTCCTAATGACGATGGGGGCACATTATGTTAACCAGAGGGGAGGGTTGCACTGCCATCTTCACAATACTCTACATACTTACAAAGAGAATACTTTAAGCCCCAAAATGGGAACTCGCACATCTGGATCTTCCATTTCAACTCCAATTCTCTTTTTATCTATGTACTTGATCAGTGCACCAGCACTTCGTACCTGTGTGAAGTACAAAAGGTTTACATCCCATACACTTGAAAGTTATTATTATCTTCCAGTTATCATTCTGTTTCTGGTTAAATATCAAAGTGAAAAGAAAAAACCTTGCAATGAGTAAGGTACATGCAAAATAGAGTGGGAAAGAGAGGGGGGAAGAGGGGGGTCTGGCAGGTTAGTATGGGGTAGGGTAGGGTAGGGTAGGGTAGAGTAGGTAGGGTAGGGTAGGGTAGGGTAGGGTAGGGCAGGGCAGGGTAGGGTAGGGTAGGATAGGGTAGGGTAGGGTAGGGTAGGATAGGATAGGGTAAGGTAGGGTAGGGTAGGGTAGGGTAGGGTAAGGTAGGGTAGGGTAGGGTAGAGTAGGTAGGGTAGGGTAGGGTAGGGTAGGATAGGGTAGGGTAGGGTAGGGTAGGATAGGATAGGATAGGATAGGATAGGATAGGATAGGATAGGATAGGATAGGATAGGGTATTGCAGGCTAGGGTAGAGTAGGGTAGGAGAGAGTAGTGCAGGGTAAGGCAGAGTATGGTAGAGCAGGGTAGGATAGTATAATGTAAACTACCCTAAAAGAGTAGGGTAGAGTAGGGTAGGGTAACCCTACCATTCTCCACTACACTCTACTTTACTATAGGGTATGGTAAAGTAGAATATAGTTGGGTATGGTGGGGTAAGGATAAGAAGAGTACTGTTATGTTTCAAACTGTAATCTAGCTATAGAAGGAATAACATTTAAGTACATTTTTACCATGCTGATACTGTCGAATGGTACAAGTGAGCTCATATGTATGTCCCTTTCATTATCTGTGAAGTGCTGTGGGATTCCTGGAAGGCATGCATTCAAGGCAATGATCCTTCTCTTGCACACTTCATAAGCTACAGAGGTAAAGAAATATATATGAAAGAGGATGCTGATCAGTGATAGATTGTTCTGACTATTCATTGGCAAACATTCACATTAACTTGGCTTCTGCTTCACTTTGCTAGTAGTAGCACAGGAATTGTATTAACTTGGTGAGATCACTTAATCTTTTTACTAATATTATATACATGGCTTCAAAATACCAGCCAGTAGTCCTCAGCCCAAGAGAGATTGAGTTGCATGTTCTGTTGTCTCCATAACTGTGAAGCTTTCACAATGGAAGGTAGTTGGCCTTCACTCAACCGCCAACCTGGAGGACCGGGGATTCTTTTTTAGGTCATGTCCCTACCCTTCAACCTGTTCAGCATGGGTGGCCCACCAGGAGTACACCCCTTCTGCCAACATACATGTAACTCTAGGGCTGGGGTCACAGAGACAAACCTTCACAACAGAAGCTGCAGGGCCAACCTCTCTTCTTTCACCTAGGAACATTACCAAGTTTTGAACCTTGAATATGGCAGGACTTTGTAGATGTATTATGGTCCTTTGTGGGGTCATTGGGATAGGTTTATCATAGAAGTTATTTAACTAGAACATTGTACCATAAAAAAAACAGTATCATGAACTTACAAAAATCTATGCTTGGTAGGATTTCAACCTCTGTTGTCTCACAAATTAGTTCATCATTGTTTTCACCTTCTACAAATCAATCAAAAATCAAAACGACTTGAAATGTGTTAAGGAATTGCATCTTCACTAAATTAATACACCAAAGACAACAAATGAGATCAATTTAAGGGAAAGTATAGTCAGAGTACTTAGTAGCAACATCAACACAAGTTGACATTACAAAAAAAAAAGAATAATTTAATTGTAAAGAGGTACACTGTTGGCCATGGGCAACTGTGCAGAGGATTCAGCTGCTTCACTGTACACACAAAATTATAAATTTTGCTAATATCCAACTTCTATTAATTAATGAAAATGAAAGTGTTCAAAGGAAATAAATCTAAATGCACACCTTGCCCCTGTAAAATCTTGAGCAACTTCTCATCTTGTACTGCACTGGTAAGGATAACATCAGCCTGTACTTGCTCTTTTACTGAAAAAAAAAAGCAAAACAAAACAAGTGAAGTGCAAATGAAACATTCTTTGGGTTTAATTTCCACTACAAAATAAGAAAATGTTTTTGGTTTTTGTATTGTGCAAATTATAAAATGAAGTGAGCCATACATAACTTTTTCAAAAAATCAGTTACATGTTAAACTGATCTTTACAATACATGTAACACAGCATATTTACCCCTCTTAAGAAACTGAAAATCTTTTGTCTCTACAACATCCATTTGGAGATGAAGTTGTGAAGTCTCTGTGTCATAATAAGCAGAACCTAGTTTTCCTTTACTCCAAACCACTGACAAAACTCTCTGCAAAATAAAATAAATGGTAATAAGGTAAATGGAGCTAGGCTAAGCGAAACAATTGTGACAAAATACCTTTTAGAGATGCAGCCTTCCGAAATATTCACAAATGTACAAATTAAGGAAACCAATTTTTGGGCTTGCCCTTTGGGCAACCTGTAACTATGATGTCCTAGGCTAAAAGCTGTTCTCTCTAGCTAGCCCCCAAAATTTCTTCTCTTACAGTAATTCAGTGATTTTAAATCTCCTCAAAAGTTTCCCCATGAAACTTCACTTGCCCGTTGGGCTGATGAAGCCAAGAATTCGCTAGCCTGACTGCAAAATCTTCTAGCCCATTGGACTATCCCACACAATTTTCTTTCCATGCTCATACACAATTAAAAATGCCGGAAAAAATTTGACTCCAAAATACCTTAGGCTTTATACTCACCCCCCCCCCCCCCGCCCCCTTCTCCATCTACATCCCAACCCAAACAAATTTGTGTCCCTACACACCCCCTTAGTGAGACTTCGTCAAAACAAAACACAGCATAAACTTAAATCTTTAGGGCAGAAAAAAATGTTAAGCTACCTTCACTTCGGATTCTGCTGGACTACCATCTTCTAGCGCAGCAAGATTTCTTTGATGCACAATATCGTTTTCGTTCATGCCTTCCCCTCTGTCTCTATCACATTCCGTCCCTGAAGAACGTCGGTCGCTTGAAGAAACGTGTTCATTGTCCGTAGTCACACTCGTTGAAGGAGTCTTTTGGTGTTTGAAAGCAGCTCCCTGATGGCCCGCTGAGTTCTGTCGTTTCGCACTGCGTTCGTTGTCGGCTGTAGAAGAAGTCCAGCCTGAACTTTTGGGAAATGCTTTTGCACCACCAGTCGGGGTAGAAAGTTCTTCTGAAAATGACGAAGTCGACGCATATTGAAAAGCACTCATTCTTTGAAGACTTTAATTTGAAAGAGGAGAAGCTTATTGCTTTAAGACCACGAAGAAACAAAACTTGCAAAGACGACGGCCGCGGCCGGTCCGTCGGCCGATCCATTTTCCCGCCAGAAGCCATTGTCACGTTGTTATCATCAAGGCGTCCGAAAACATCTTTTCCTATCACTGCGGCCAACATTTGGCTACACCAGCTTTTCTACCATTTGGCTTTACTAACAAAACTCGATGACAGCAAATAATGGGCGAACTTCTAAACAAACTTCCCGCAGCCGAAAGCAGACCAACTGACTTGTGTTACTCCGAGTGCAGTGACACTCCGAGTGTTGTGTGACCTGGAAAGCACTCTTGTTTCCAGTGCCTGCGCGTTTTTGGTCCTCTCGCCACAAATCGCACTTCCGGTTTGCTCGTCGTTTGTTTGTAGTTAGTATTTTACGGGTTACAAGGGTCCTCTTATTCTGTATTTGAACGCTTCCACTCTTGTTGCGTCCTGGATAAGCGACTGGCAGAGTCAGACTCATCAAGTGAAGTTAAAAATTAATTTTAATTTAGTTTGCTAGTAACACAGAGTGAACATGATATCAGGTGAGCTTTTTGAGCAATCATTGTGTCGGATAAAGCTACTCTGCGAGTAAAGTCTCCTTCTATCTTCCTAGTAAAAACAAATGTTTTCTCTAGGAAGATCGACGGAGACTCTGCTCACAGGATATCTTGTGTCAGAAGTCCTTTCAGTTTCTTTCAGGGAAAGCCTCCTTTGAATAATCTCTGGCCGCATTTCCTGTTTGTTCAAAAGACCACTCCCTATCCATTCATATGTTCGGACACCGATTCCGCGTTTATTTGAGAGGTGTGCTTCCGATTACACATAAATTTACATGCATGATCCTTTTGATCTTCTTTTGATGGCTTTTATCGTATCAGAGCGGAAGTCATTGTACCTGTTAGTTCTGGGAAAACCTGATTCTACTGCAAGGAACCCATTTTAAAACAACAGCGACCGACAACAATGTGTAGTTCAGAAATCATACTATGAAAGACTCTTTTTCTGATATTGAAATCAACTTGGTGATTGATGCAACACCATTCAAAGCACAAACTAATACATTAGCCAGAGAAAGGAAGCTTAATTTAGGAAAACAGTCCCGCAAAATATTTCTAAAACTTCTCATGAACATGTCAAACTCTGACACTCCCAAATAAACGCCGTCTTTCGGCCACTTCTTTCAATTCTCGGAATCTTTCTGTTGAGTTTGTACTTAAATATTACGGCATTATCTTTCCACATAAAATCTTTCCGAAATAGAGGATCAAGATGATCGGTAATAAAACAAACCGAACAAAATATTACCAAAAATGGTCTCAAAATATAAATCAGAAGTTATGAATATTCCATTTTATATCAGCATGTTCGCAAGCCCGCAAAATCATACAATCCAGTTTGCATTTTCTTCGCAAAAATAATTTACTTCCCTTGTTTTAGCTAATTTAACGCCAAGTAAATTTCGGATAAACAAATCAGCTTTATTTTCCGGACAAAAAAGGATCACCTTGGAAGATTTAAATAAATCGTGACCGGCTGTAATAAAAGGATGATATTTTTTTTAGTTTTTATGGCCATTTATGGTAGTCTGAGTTTGACATTTACAAATTACACCTGTTTCGAACGAGAAAACACCAAAAATTTATAATTCGAAGCACGTTTAGAGATATCATAACAAATGGCTTTTTTACCTGAGGACTGTTTTAAAGTCCTTTGCAAGAAAGATGGCACACAAGATAGACTAGTTTAAAATGCTGAACTTAAAAGTAGAAAACGGGTCTACGTAGGTGGGGATTTCGAAGTTTCAGTCTAGACGTACGTACACGAGATAGAAATGAAACATGAATGAAACATGTACGTGACTTTTGAATCAATTATATTATTATTCAGCTGAATTAAGAAAATAGTTCTGGTGAAAATAATTGCCTGCAATTATTTTATCAACTGCGAAATTGTTACCAACTGCGAAATAGTAACTGATGCGAAATAGACTAAAGCCGGCCGAACGTGAGGATTCCAAAATTCTGGTTCCGGTGAAAAAAATGAAATTCGAACCTGTTGCGGTTTGGGGCACACGCTCAAAGATGGCGTCTCGTCACGCTAGCGAAGCGATTAGCGGAAAATCAATAAGAAACAATCAATAAGAAAACAATAGACATCCTTACGCTTTCTCCGAAAAACAAATATCTTCAATACTGAAAAGAGCTCAAACAAAGTGGGCGGCTGGGCGCGACCGGCACGGCCCTTGTCGTAATATTTTAGTCTTGGTTTTCATTGAAAACCGACGTTTTCTTTCGTAAAAGCAAGTCATAAAATATTTACTGCACACTTTCGTATAAATGCAAAATTTGTGCTGGATGTTCTAGGAATTATTTTGAGTTTACAGAGTATGTATTTCAAAGACAATTTTCTGTAATATTTAGCACCGCTTTCGTTACGAAATCTTTTACCAAATAATTACATTTGCCTAAATTTGTTTGGGTTTGATCTCTCTCAGAAAATCAAACACTGATCGTGTACGTGTTTCGCTTCAAAACTGAATATTCTACAAGTTTCGTGAAGTTAATAAATCGAAAATTCGCGCTCCTTTGAGTAACCTAGGAAATACAGCTTTTGTTTTCGGCATGTTTTCCGACTTACGTCATACGAATTGTGTCGTATGTCACGTGCGAATCAGTCAACAAAAAGTTGACCAATTACAACACGCCGAAGAACAAAGTTCAGATTTTCAACCAATCAAATTTGCGATGACATAGCTGGACTGAAATAGAAAATGACACAGTTCATATATGAATGGTTTTCTACGGAAATAAAAGTGCGTTGGTTGCGAAAAGCCCTAAGCAATCCCTGAACACTGAGTCAGCTGATTTTCATATTAGTTTTAGCAAGACCTGCTTCGTGAATGGAAGCATCATTGTATGACGAAGAAATTATGCCCACAACATCGAGTTCTCAAACTGCCATATACGATAAAGGCAATCTAAAGCTGGATTTTTCGTCGGCGAACACTCGACGACAAACTTCGCTGGACGGCGCTCTGTTGACATCGCCAGATTTGAATTTGTTAACTTTAGGCTCACCAGAGCTGGAGAAGCTAATCATGGGTTATGGAGGAATTTTGACGACGCCAACACCGACACAGCTCTTCAAGGGAACACAAAATGTGACAGAACAGCAAGAAATGTACGCACGAGGGTTTATGGAAGCCCTTCAAAAACTACACGACCAACAAGAACCAAGGGGACAGAACGCTGCTCTCAATGCTCTGAATTCGAACGCTCTTGTACAAGGTGCTCTCAATTTGTCATTTGCCTCAGCGGCAGCAAATGGGATTAATAGCACGACGAGTTCAACTCCATTGTTATCAACAGGCACGTCCACGATTTCGACACAAGCACTTCCGTTGTCGTCGTTTTCCGGCGCGACGCAAATTTTCCCTGACTTTCAAAGACCCGCAGTAGGCCCGATTCCAAGCACAAGCTACGGTCAGCCATTGAACGTTCAGATTCCACCTCAGCAACAGCGGTTGGATAACGTTAAATTGGAGAACGAGCCGCAAGTCGTACCCGGAACGCCGCCTCTCCCACCGATCGATTTGGCGCTACAGGAAACGGTCAAGAACGAGCGAAAGAAGCAGAGAAATCGAGTCGCTGCTTCGAAATGCCGAAAGAGAAAACTTGAAAAGGAAGCAGATCTGGAGGAAAAAGTAGACAAACTTAAGAACATCAACTCGAAGCTCAGCTCAGAAGTGAATGAACTTAGGAAACAAGTTTGTCAGTTGAAGCTACAAGTTATGGATCATGTCCAAGGCGGTTGTGAGATCATGCTTTTGAGTCAGGCACAAGTTTCTACCTCGGCGTGAGTTATAAACTGTAAAGTTAGAGGGCGAGAGGCCTTCAACGAAAATAGCTTGTATCTTCCTGTTAACTGAGGCGAAAGTTTGATCGTGACAGTAGAGAACATCCGAAAGTTGCTAGTCAGTGATCATGATGAGACGTTCTACAAGCGGAACTTCGTGCTTCGAAAGCACGTGCAAGCTCGCATAAGACTCACTGCATTTAAAGTTTATTGCTCTAGTTTCGAAAGCTGGATTTTCGATCTAGCTATAGTAGTAAACTCCTTAGATCATTGTACTGTACACGACCATAGAATAGTAAATTGAAGTTGTAAGAAATTATTAGTTATTTGGTATATTATATTGTTCAAGTCTAGACCATGTGTGTCATGCGAAGTTTGGACTTAAAATATCAGACTGAGGTATGTTGCGTTTTACAAGTGTTCAACTGTGTTCCAATCAATTTTTCATACGTTTATACAAAGCATATCAAAGGCCTAAAGTTTATTGAAGCCCTATAAGTCGATCACAATTTATTTATTACACATTCAGGATATAAATTGAATGAGAGATTCATATGTTAGTGCTTTATAGAATACAGAAAGGAGGAATTATACCGCGTAACTTTTGGCCTATCGAAATTATAGTGGCAGAGATGAGATCCGAACTCTAACTTATGTTTATCGGGTAAGCATTCACTAATATAATATTGACAATCTTCCGAGTAGGAATAGAGACTATTTACAAGATGAGATCTTGAGTCAAAAAGTAGTTTTATCAGGCTAACTAAGATCATGTTAAATGTTGTAAGACATGAAATTACTGTTCTCATAAACTTCAAGTTGCCATGTGTGTTGAATGTAGTTAAGAAGCAATTTGAAAAAGTTATAATATAATACATTTTACACAGTCAAAAAGCATTTGTGTTTGATTCTTGAAATCTAGATTGAAGCAAGAAAGTGAAACAGCTGAATAGTTAAATTCCCTCGATGTGTGGGGGTTTTCCCAGATTTTCTTTTGGGAAAGCAAAAGAAAACGATTTGTTGCAGTTTCTAACACCCACGTGCACTGTGAAACAGGAAGTTAGACGGGTATTCTTTTCTGAGATAAGAGAGTCTGGAATTTGAAGCATTTTTTATGGCAATCCTTGCATGCCTTCCTTACAAAGTCAGAGCTATTATTAGCCCTACTAACACAGGTGTGGCAGATTTCCTCTGAATGAATTATCCTAATAATGCAAGCATACATTAAACCTGTTCAAGCCCAATCTTGGAACATGGATTATTGTGCCCTCCAATTTCAATACAAAACTTTGCAATTCACTTCATCTTTTTTCAGAATTTAGTTGTTTTAGTATTTTGTGTCTGCAACAGATAAAGGCTTTATACTAAAAGGACTGATAATTTTCACCTGCAGATGAATGTAATTTATAATGGATTTTGGACTAAAAACTCAAGAAATTTATGCACACCTTTACATTCAGTGATTTGAAGAATTTTGCACTCCAGCAGACATCGTGTGCCTAACAATATTTGTTGACCATTTTTGAATTTCATTGAAATTGCTCATTTGTTATTACTCAAAGTTCACATAATTTAGCACAGCTGTCATAACTCGATTAAAACTAATTCAGGATTCCTTTTTAAGGGTCTGAGAAAATTTAAGCCAAGGAAGTTAGTGTTGCCATCAACGAAAAGTCTAAATCACAGTTCCAATATTTGTTATAATGTTTAAATGCTAGGTCCAATAGCCCTTCCCTTACCAAAGCCATCCCACTCTCTGCCTCCTCTCCCATGTGTTACGCACTTTGATGGGTAAGACATTGGTAACCTCTGAAGATTGCAATTTAAAATCACCTCTCTCCCCTCCCATCTAAGCCAGCACATCTCTCTCGTGCCCTACCCCAAATCATACTCAACATCTCACCCTTCCCTTCCTGTATGTACTTGGCAATGTTGTTATGTTGCCTGGGTGGAATCACAGGGTGAGTAACAGAATAACAGAAAACAAATCTTAAGTAAAGCATGAAACACTCAGCCTCACGCCCACAATATTAATAACAGGTTTCATAATGTCTAAGAATCAAGCCTAAAAAGCCTGGTCTGGTAATTTTTATATAATTTTCTAAGGACCTGACTTTTTCTTGGAACTGGTTATGAATTTTTAAATAGCTGTTATTGCAGTTGAGTCTGCAGTCAAATATTCTGTTGTTTTAAAAGGCATGCAAACGAGGCGAAAGGGTCGATACAATGCAGAATTGACCCTTTTGCCTCGTTTGTGTGTCAAGCCGCTGATAAATGTAACAAGAGCTATTTTTAAAAGTGTTGAGCTGATCTTTTGACTGGTTTTAACATAGAACTACCTAGTTCCTCCAGCTTGCAAGCCATCACCTCTGCAGTTCTAATTAGAGTTTGTCAGTTAATCAAAACTAAGTTCATTTTTTTTCCAAATGTTAGCCTGTGAACAGGCTCTCTAGTCAAGGATGGGGTGAAGAGAAAGCAGGAACAAAGAAGATTTGTGGGGGTGTGCAGCCTGCTTCCCAAAACCCTTAACCCTATTTATGACCAAAATCTGCGATTTTCCCTACCCTATTTATGACCTGACCAAAGATTCAATACCCTTTTTATGACAGGGTTTATGATACCCAAAACATAATTTTTGAAGGACTTTTGCTTATGGTCTTCGATAATGATGAAAAAGTAGCTTCTTCTAAACAACATACCCAATTCAAGACTAGAGTACAAAAAACATACCCTATTTAAGACCAAAATGGCCAAAATCGATACCCAATTTATGACCAAAACATCTGAAAAACCATACCCTTTGGGGCCGCACATACCTATGTAGCCAATATAAAGAGAGTACCCCCCCCCCCCCTTCGGCCCCCACACCATTCCCCTGTCAGCCACTTCACCCTCCGGCCAGTTCTTTCTCAGCCCTTCGTTCAAGGCGTGGTCAGACCCTTCCAGTAACAACAACAACAGCTTTATTTATCTCTTGTTTTTTTTTATAAATTAAATTACATTAAGTAGTATAATAATTAAACTAAAATAAGGGTAACTGACAGCCTAAAATAACCTGAAACAGTCAAAAATGTCAGGTTGCCTGTTCACAGGTTAATAAATATTGGCTTCGTAATTATATTTTCTGTGATTATGAGCAATGTATTCAAATACTGCCTGAATTGAAGGGAACTTAATTTAATGTTTGGTCTATCTGCTATTAACTTTTATTATAGCAGTATCAATAAAAGTTACCAAGATGAGTCATTATTAATATAAGCTCAATTACAAGCTGTCATCTGAGGCATGACATTGCAACCATTAAAATCAATAAGCTTACAAGTCTAAGCTGCCATGTGAGGGCAGATCCAGGATTTTTCAAGATGTGGTGGCTGGTACCTTGTGGGGTTCTAGTATCAATGAAGAATACAAAAGCAAATTAAAACCGGCACAACGTAGGATGATTTTTTGAAGGTGTACTATATAGGTGTATTAGTATCAATGCAGCCCCAAAATGTTGCGATTTGCCAGAAATACTGGCGATTCCACAAAGTAGAAATTACAATGAGGTATTTGTCCAGAGTGTCTACCTTAGTTTCCACCAGAATTCATTTGTTTTGCTTTTTTGGAATAAAAGGTATAAAATGAAAAAGAAATACGTTGCCCAAATCCAAGAAAGACCTTGCACAATCTGAAGTTGGGAAAAGTCCTTGCTGAGAAAAATTAGCGAGCCACCTCCTATCAGAGTGGATTCATCGGTTTCTTTGATGCACCATGATCCGAGTGATCTTCAAATCATTGATCCTGATCCAGATCGATCCCAAAGGAACGCACCCTGAGCCTTTCGACGACCACGCGCACTGTGCTATGACCGGTTAGGACTGGGTCTACAACGCCGTCGCGTTACGAGTAAACGGTAACGGCGATTTAGCGGAGACGTCGAAAAAAACATGTTCTCGAATATTACTTTCTCCTCGAACTAGTCAAGCTTTTCAGCCAGGTCACAGATGACGGAGAAAGAAACATGGAACCAGGTGTTAATAATTTTAGTTTTCTTGAGTAGCCAGTCAGCTCTGCGAAACTTGAATGGTCCCCCCCCCCCCCGCCCCACCCCCCGCCCATCCTGTGCCCCGACTCTCCAATCAGTGGGCGAAGCTGGTGGGATAACAGTTTGGGTCACTGACGCTAGTGGGAGGTTTTTTCTTTTTCAACTCTTTTTTTATTATTTTCCTCCATACATTACTTACAGCTTTGCCTACTTGTTGGCACATGAAATAAAGAAGAATTTAACTCTCAAAAAGACATTATGAGATGTGTGTTTACTATGGAAACAGTAGCCTCGCGATTTAAAAAAACTTAATTTGATTTGAAGAATCCGAGATAATAATTCTTCCAGTTCTATCCACAGCAACACCGTACGGATTACAAAGACTATCTCTTGCGCATTCTGCAATAAGATGCCCATCTTCAGGCGAGAAGACCAGCAGACAATTCCTCATACTGTCAACGATCAAAATATTGTCATTGGAATCAAGAGCAATGGCTTCGGGAGCAAAAACCTTGTTACATTTTGCGAACGGAAGCGGGATTTTTCGCAAGGGTTTCCCATCGTTGCTAAGAACTTGAAAACCACCGTCTTTAGCGAGACACACCACAACCTCACCTTTAAATTGCAAATAAACACAGAAATATATTAGTACTGCGGTCTAGGATGAGCTTGAAGCGACCTTAATCCCCGGCAACTAGTCCAAAAGCCTGTTCCAAGTCCCTGTTGCAGGCGTTCGGGTAGCGCGGCGCGAAGAACGAGTGGAAAAACACCGCGTTCTTCGCCAGATCGCCCTCGCTCTCACCTTCACTCTCGCGCTCGCCTCATCCCAGTTTCGCTCACCCACCACATACCTTGCAAAATTCGGACCGCTCAGGGAGCCAATCAGAATTATCCTATTCATCGTAGACCAGTTTAACCATGTTTATATATAGATATGTGTAGCATTGTAGGGGGCTAGAGGGGCTAGAGGGGTTAGAATGATTACTTCCTGACTATTTCTTTATAAAGTGGAGTTTACGTTCATCAAGACAGCCCATTACATGCGTGAATTTAAGCAGCTAAAGTTGTGCTTGAAGTTTCAGCATACTCTGTGATTAATTAAAGAGATACGTATTAGTAAGGTAATTCTTGATCTGTTTTTTTTTTTTTTTTTTCTTTTTTCCTCTCTCTCTCTCTCTCTCTCTCTCTCTCTCTCTCTCTCTCTCTCTCTCTCTCTCTCTCTCTCTCTCTCTCTCTCTCAGCTCTTCCTTACCTCTACTGTTTATTGCAATTCCATAGAGTTTGCTCTGAAGTCCATCGTCCTCGTCCACGCAACCAACTTTGAAATGTGACAGGTATCCTCCGAAACTGTTAAACATGTAAATATATCTGTTTCGGGAATCGGCAACGTACACGAGTTCATTACCAACGACCACGTGACTCAGCTTGCCAGCTTTCGCGTCATCTTCAGCGGGTATTTTCAACCTCGTTAAGAACTCCCCTTTGTTATCAAACGCCTGCACCAGTCCTCCGCTCCAATCGGTGACGAAAAACGTTCCCTCGTTGCTAACAGCTACGTTCAAAGGACCACCTGGAAATTCGCCGTTATCGGTTCCTTTCATTCCAAACGTGAAAAGAAACTCTCCGGACGAGTCAAAAACTTGCACGCGGAAATTGTTGCGGTCGCAAACAACGATTCTGTTATCCTTGTCCACTGCTACTCCTCTGGCTCCCTTCAGTTGGCCAGGCTCTCCTCCAGGCCCCCCGATCACCAACTGTGGATGGTTTACTTTTTCGTAATCGCGTGACGCATACGGAACAGTGACAACAAACGGACTTTCATTCATCATACAACTTCGAATAGTGACGTGAATGAGGTACTGCCCTGGGACGGAGGGAGTGTAGCTGACGCTGTGTTTCCCGCCATTCTGTGCGGTCACCTCAGCATCGTTTATGCTGCCATCAGGGGTTTCCACCTGAACACGAACGTCGGAGCTTTCGCATCCAATGGGTCTTCCTTTCCTGTCCCTAAAACGTAGCGTCGAAACTAAAATTAATCACGAGCTATATTTTACTCGTAATACAACAGTATTACATCAGTCTACAACTTCAGTATTACACGCAATTTCGCACAACCCTTATTTTTATTAGCTGTTACAAAAAGGCGCATTTAATAAAGAGAAAAATTAAATTAAATAAAGTACTGGCTGCCTCGTATAACCACGGGGGCTAGTGGCCGGGGAACGTAGCAAAAGGAAAAATCTCCTTTGACTTTTATGGCTGTAAACAATTGCAAAGTCTGAGTGGTCGGAACATGGGGGGGGGGGGGGGGGGGGCGGGGGAGTGGTGTGGGATAGTTAAAGACCGAGACTGAGGGATGAACCGTTAAAAACTACACAAATAGTTTTGATATGGTAAACCCAGCGAGACGCTGAGATTCCCGGCGAAAGAGAAGGGATTCTCTTTCTTGCAGGGTAGATATCGCATGATATTTTACAACGAAAAGAGCTCCCAGTTGCCTGGGCTACTAAGGAAGTGGCGAGGAACGGAAGCAAAAAAAAAAACCAAACTGAGCGGCAAATGTATATTCACATATAGTGCCTTTCCCCGCCTCCTCCTACGTTGTCATGAAAGCCTAAACATTCAAACAGAATTCGAATCTATGAATTATGCCAAGACAATATCACTCAGGGTAGCAGTGTACGCTGGAGTTTTGTATGTTACGGTAATCAGACTCCAGGTACTCAGGTTTACAAACGACTTGAAATGAACCCAGTTGCAAGGCGGGAAAGAGAAAAAATCAACATGTTTGCTTAATTACATTCATTATTACATGTATATGTTCAAATTACTTTTAAGTAATCAAATTACGTTTTTAACTTTTTTTTAAATTTCAGTCGTGGTGTTAGCAACAAACCTGGTAACAACTGTGAAATAAGCTGGTTGGTTGACGTTTGCCTCCTGTAAGCCATGTCCTTCGGCTGTGGAGGTCGCGTAGCAAGCGTAAGACGCGTCCACTGAACCGAATGAGTCAATGAGGCTTTGTAGCGCGTCGTTATTAGCACAGAAACTGATGGCATGATCTTCACGGGGCTGCAATTCATAGTGCTCAATGGCTAGTGTCTGTAGTCTCTCGGAAAGAAGATCTTTGGCTGACAGCAGGTATACTGGGTCACCTATACGGAGAAAATACGGATAAGAGAAACAGAGGTCTGGTCTCATTCTCATTCGACAGCTCTTCTCAGTGCGTTTATCCCGCTAAATCCTCTCTTACCGATATCGGCAACATCTATTGCTGTACTGCTTAGCAGAACCATCAATTCTCAGAACTGATAATGATATTACTCCCAGAACTGATAAAAGAGAAGAACATGGTAAACTTAATCATGGCTTAATCTAGAATTAACTCATGTTAACTGAGTGGACAGACATACGCTCAAGAGACGTGTGAGACTGGACCCGAAAATTCCAAAGTGATGAGATATGTGAATTTTAGCGCGTAATTCACAACCAATCAGAAACTCTAAATCTCCGTAGAGCTACGTCATCAAAATGGAATTTTCGTTTCCAGTCTGAGTCGTTTATGTCTCTGCCACGTATTTCAGCTTGCGGAACTGAGGGTTTCCTCTTACATCGTAGAAAAATAGTTGAGATAAAACAGGATAGGACTGAGACAAGAGATAAAGTTGCCAAAGAAGTGGGAAGAACCCCTCCACACCATTGCTCTTGTGGCTTCACCCTTCAATTCACGGGCAATAACTATTTTACGTTGAAAACGACAGCGCTGCCATTTACACAAACTATTGTAATTACCTTCTTCGAGCACCCTTTTGACAAAGCGACACGATACTTGCAAGGTATCCCGGGAGGCCTCCAGTCGTTTCCTCTGTATTTCCAGAGCGGTCTTTCTGCTCACTCGTACCAGCTCCACCGCGGCTCGAAGCTCGCTTTTCCTTTGTTGCAAAGCCTTAATCTTGCTATTGATGCTATCTTCGATATCACGCAGGACGCCATCAGCTTTCAAGTTTACCTTGGCCTGCATCCAGTCTAGCACAGGAATGGCGTTTTCCACTTTGACGCAAATGTTCCTTGTTTGTTCCAACACTTGCGACAATCTTGGACGCAATTTGGAATACGCGTCTTCTATAAACTGTGTGTTGTGTTTTCTGTGATCTGTCAGCGCACAATTCCGACAGATGGTCACGTTGCATGTATCGCAAAACAGCGCTAATCTTTCGTCAGTATGTGTTTCGCAAAAGGTCGGGCGATTCAGTTCTTTCAGGGACATGGTTTTCAAATGCTCTGTAAAACAAAACATCAACACGAGTAGTTTCATTAAATGGTGTCTTATGTTTGTACAAGAAAAATGTAAAGTCTGCATACGAGCCGAGTGGCCCATCAGGCCGATGCTTTCTCCCGTTATGAAGCGACTAGAAGTATTTCTACTCCCCCCTGGCTGGATGCTAGTACATCACAGGGTCACCCCCAGCATTAAATTTGACGGTACTCATTTATACATCTGCATGGGTGGAGAGAGGCAATGTGAGAGAAAAGTGTCTTGTCCAAGAACAGAACACAATGCCCCGGCGGCCAGGGCTCGAACACGGACCGCTCGATCCGTAGAGAAGCGCACTAACCGCGATGAGGTCACCGCGCCTTAACTTCATCATCGTCAACATCATCATCATCATCATCATCATCATCATCTTTATCAACTTTATTTAAGTGTCGGAGGTATTTAGCCAGATGGCTAATTGGGGACGCTGTTCTAATCGTTAATATATATACATGTGTCTATACAAGAAAAAAGGCATAATAATGTTCACAGGAGTCCACAAGGCATACAATTACTAGCCTGTAGAAACGATCGGCCACGCACGTTTCTATGTGGAGTGTACATGCAAGAGATATGTAAACTAGCAGATGCCGTAATAGGAGAAACATAAATCGGTGACGGCAAATGTACGCTTTAAGGGAGAGCAAAAAAAAAATAACCTCCACAACCAATGCGCGCACCGAAATTATTTTAATTCCAACACGAAACAAGGACGAAACAAGTACCACTATACAGTTATATTGCTATATTTTAGTAGCTTACCCAAGGAAAGAACAACGTGCTGTTTTGTGTCCCTGGCCTTCTTATGAGCTTCTTCGTGAAGCTCACACAGGTAAAACGAACATTCTCTACATCTAACACGAGCTGACGATTCCTCGCTGTTGTCACAAATATCACACTCGACAGTCTCCCCTTCTTGAATCAACAACAGATCGAGCAGCGAGACGAGCAGAGAATTGGCAGGAAGATTTCTCACAGCCTTGCGGTTTTCCAGACCGGTATCTAGTTGACATGTGGGACACATGAGTACCTTGTCCTTAAGCGGTCGGTTTCGCAGAAGTGTTTCGATACACTGACAACAGAACGTGTGTAGACAAGGAAGAATTCTCGGATCCACGTATAAGTTGACGCAGGCTTGGCAAGTTAGGTTCGTCTTGATGTTGGAAACAACATCCATCGTGCTTGCTTCTTTATCTTCGCTCATCGTCTTGGATTTAAACTGTATCGCTGAATAACTATATCGATCTTTATACGAAAACAGGTTCTCTTACAATTAACTCCGGGGCTTCAACGCCTTCTTCCAAACAAGACGATTTCTTAAAAGTTTGCAAGACAATCAAGCTCCAATTCGTTGTCAACTGTAAACAAACACAGCTTAATATCTTGATCCGCAAGCAAACTGAAATAATCTTTCTGATAACTGCTGAAATCACAATGTGCTCCAACTACTGCGCAATTAGCGCGCTTTGCAACTCAATCGATGACTCTGCTCGGGACTCCGTTTTTCGAAAGTGTTACCAGACGTCGAATCTTCATCGACAGCCCCAGCGAAGCGAACTAGAAATTCCGGCGTGTACGTGCCGTTTTAAGGACGTGAAAACAACAATGATCAATAACTTAAACATTCAAATAGAATAATTTAGTCACCAAACTGACTAACAACAATGGAAACTGCTTTTGTTATCAATGTTATGTTGTCGCCCATGGGATTTGGAGGGCTTTTCTTAAAAAAGAAAAAAAGCCGCACAATAAACGCCAAATTTTGGGCGCCGGCTTTGTTTTCACTTTTAGGTGCAAACGGATGTTGGAAAAGATATTTTCTTCTTAGCATTATTTCCAAAGTATAAAGCCTTTTGCGCTTTAAACTGAATACCGATATTTGCAGATTCGACCGGTTGTATTGAAACAGAATTGAAAAAGAAGAATTTAAGTTCTGAACTAACTTTGTTATAACTGTTTAAAAGTATATTTTTGGCATAAAACTGCGGAAAATATGGATGACGTTTTTTTTTTTGGTAATCTTGATATTTTCAAGATTGGACGATGTACCGTTTCAGTTTATTGGCTGGCATGAGGTTAAGGTAATACGGTTATGAGGTCATATGGCAGCATCTGACCAAGGTAAAGGTAAAGTCTGCATGCGAGCTAAGTGGCCCATCAGGCCGGAGCTTATCCCGGTTTCTGTAGCATGAAGCGACTAGGAGTATTTCTACTCCCCCCTGGATGGGATGCTAGTCCATCGCAGGGTTACCCCCAGCATTAAGTTCGCCGGTACTCATTTATACACCTGGGTGGAGAGAGGCACTGTGAGAGTAAATTGTCTTGCCCAAGAACACAACACAATGTCCCCGGCCAGGGCTCGAACTCGGACCGCTCGATCCGGAGACGAGCGCACTAACCATGAGGCCACCAAGGTGTAACATTAATTTTACATTGATAATAAAGAGCAAAGATGAGCTGAAGCTATGTGTTGCATTTACGTATGACAGCCTGAACCACCAGGAAAAGGAGAATGCGGAGGGGATCCTCTGATGGGGTGCGTGCAGTAAGAAAAAAAAAATCCCTCTCCCAGTTTCGGTCGCCGTTTTTCGCGTAGAACCCAACTAACTGAACAGCAACAATAATGCTTTATTTACTCTGGACACTTAATAACATATGCAAAGAAAATTAAAATAACTACAAATAACTTAAGGAAAAGATATGTGCTCAAAGTCGAGCCAGGGAGGAGGCCAAATGTGTTCCAGCCTTGGGTGTGGTCAGTGACGAGTAACGAATGACGAGTGGTGGCTAAGTTCACGCCAGTTGGAGCGATTGATTCATTATTCATATGCAAAAGAGATTGGTCTCATGATATTCGTAAGAAAGAAAGCTGACTACTGGACTCAAAATAAGCGAAAAATCGGATCCACCATGTTCGTTCTTTCAAGAGAAAACAGTGATTACAACAATTATTTCATGTCAGATCTACATGCTACACAAGAGTAAATAGAATTATGCGCGTTGCTCTGCTTTTCGTGTTCGCTACCAATATGAATTCGAAATATTTACTCCTATATCGACAAAGTCGTGTTGAAGGGATGGAGCCATTAGGGGATCCTGATGCCTCGGGTAGGGAGGGGGAGGGAGGCGGTGGGGATGGAGGTGCAGAGTTAATGCGGGCCCTTATACCCCTATAGGCTCGATCCACGGACTTGCTAATCACGATATTTAAATCGTGCTTCTCTGAAACCTTTCCTCTGATACCCTTTTGCCTTGCTAAGCGCTAAAATGTTATTACTACTCAGTTATAGTGGCAAGCCTTAATCCCCCATCTGATCCTCAGTCACGAAATAAAACCCAGAGTTTCAGTTATCAAATCATTTAATGCATAATCACCTAAGTACATCTACTATTACAGCAACTGAAATCTCATGAGCAATGAGACCAGAAAACAACTTCAAAATGAAGCCTTAATCCGGAGTTATTTTTCTTATATGTATACTGAATATTTCACCTTTCAATTAATACAAGCAAACACAGTTTCATTCACTCTTCAGATATAAGGCATCGTTACCAAAAGATACCTGCGGCTCCTGAGACTATATATTTCTTTCACTGCACAACTAACACAAGTCTAATATTTCAACATGAATTGATTTGTCAATTAAGAAAATCTAGCCTGCTTTTTACATGCCTTGCAATATAATATTGGCTTACACAGAAAAAAACACTCCGGTAATAGATACGGCACGTGACTGTGAACCATTCTCTGACACACAAAACTAATGTTCAACAAATATACAGATAATATCAAAGCTTCATTTATCAACTAAACTGAGCAATCGTTACATAAGTACTCTCTATTAAAAAAGTACTCTCTATTAAAAAAAAGGTATTCTTAAAATTATTCTTAAGTATTAAGAAAAAATAAAACGAAATTCCTTGGCCTGCTCATCTTAATTATAATTCATATCTGTGCGAAAGAAGCATTCTTAATGATTATGAAAAGGAATAACTATAGGGGATTCATCTGACGTCATTGTTTACATTTTTGCGCATTTGCATACGACTTTGTATACAGAATGAAACAAGTTAGATATCAATTGACTCCAGGCAGCTAAAGAGCTAGTAAAACATAATACATGGTGAAAATTTTATTTCTTTGGGTGTAATATTCAAGGAGCTATTGTCTATCAAAAACTACAAAATTTCTGAGTTGCAAAAACCCTAATGAGCTCATACACTCTTTGTAAAATTTTGGGTTTTTAAACTCGTGTTGCACAAAAAGTATTCAATACTTCAGGCTCATGCTCATTGGCGGAGTTAATCGTACTATGACCTTTCAATATTCAGAACTGATTTATTTGCAGCTCCATCAGAAACTGAATTACTTATGAGGCAAATATTGTAAACAAGGATTCCCCTATAGTCTTGTAAACCTACCAAAACTAGACGCTAGCAAACACTTTAAGCAATAACGACCCGTTATTCTTTCACCCACTAAGCCAACTCATTGGTACACACATTTGGCAAATGTTTAAAATATATCATCTATAAGCGGACTTTTAATTGACTCTAAGCCTTAAAAACTGTGGAAAGTAAGTTCACACGCTAACGTTTAACTGACATCCGTAAAGAGTCAAACTAGAAGTCAAGTATGAAGGTTTTCAGCAGTGTTCCTGAGTATGCGATGAAATACATGTATCTTTCCATTTAGCATACAGCACATATTTGGTCGAGTTGGTCTGCCTTTGCTCTCAAAAACGTCGCCGCATCCGAGCCCTTTTTCTCAACTAAATCATTGATCGTGAAGCCCAGATCTATGACATCCACCACCAGGAAAACAGCACTGACACCAATAATCACTTTACCTAGAGCTTTGGCTCCTGCTTTAGTACCTGCTCCTGCTACATCATCTACAGCTTGTGCGCTTGCTTTAGCCGTCGCTCCTAGTACTTCATCAGCCAGTTGTACTCCTGCCTTAGCGCAGAATGATGCCACACCGTTGGAAGTAAGTCTTCGTACAAGGTGACGTATTTTGAGCGAGAGCTTCCCTGACTTTTTCATCCATTCCTGTAGGCTTCTTTCCATGTTCCTTAGGCGATCTAAAGTTTCCTTCCATTCCTTTTCCGCTTTCTTGATTTCGTTTGAGTTCACAGCCGCCTCTATGAAGCTTAGGGCTATATTTGTGCCGGCACCAGCAAATCCAAAACCAAGCCCAATTAGCAACAGTGGCGTGGCGGCTCCTGCTGACATCACTGTTGCAATTCCTCCACCAATTGTTAGAGCCCCTCCCAGTATTCCAGCAGACGTTCCTGCAATATGTGCTTTCTTGCAATTTATCCACAAGAAATCAGGTGTATCAGCCGTTTGACGGAATCTCCAACTGCTGTTTGTTTCCCCAGAGTAATAGGATCCTTTGTCATCCTTTGAAGCTGGTGTAGATATCCCATCGTCTGTTGTTCAGTTTCATCCTCAGATAGATCGTCAGCAATCACCGCTATGTCATTCACAATTTCCGTGATGTTCTCAGGGTGTTCCATTCTTAAGCGTCCTCTCTGCAAAAATGAGGATACAAACAAGATGTAACATGACCAACCACCACGTGTTTTTAAAACATCCAACGAGAAGAGGCATTTCAAAGTCAAAACGTGAACACTGTACTCTTGTGTGCTGCAGAAATCAATGCAGGTTTTTTACAATTTAATCAAGGTTTTTGGTTTTAGAACTGTAGTTTTTAAAAGGTTTTTCTTGCGAATGTCAACTCCTGTTTGAAAATCAGGCGAACAAAAAATTGATTGACTGGAAGTGCCGACTATTGATGACTGACAGACCTAAATGGGTTGACACTACAGAAGTTTCAACTGATTATATGAAAGATCATAGTACGGTAGACAAAACTGTTCTGGGTCGAAGTTTTAGGACACAAAATTAAAACAAGCAAAATACCAAGCGATGCAAATAATTTTATGATTGTCTTAAACCTTATTCAGTTCCACACATGGAAAATTATTTTCATATAGATCACGACGCAAGGAAGACTCACATTACAGCGTATCTAAATTTGGGGACTGAATCACAAAAGTACGGAAAATTGCGCGAAAAAAATAGTTGTGGTTTACCTCAACATCGTAGTGTTAGACCAGTGTTATTGTGCGAAGAACATCATTACGTGTTTGTGGTTTTTTTTTTTTTTTTTTTTTTTTTCATGAATTCGACGAGATGCCGCATGAGGAAGGAGCAATAATCCATCTAAACAGCGCTATAACCCTGCGATACATCAGCGATTTAGAGAATCAAAGATTCAAGTTGTGATACTAGAACGTCGATCCAGAGTAATTTTGTTAACTGAACATTGTTGAGAACTGGTGCAAAACGTTCACAGATGAAATCTGAACAACTTGCCGAAGAAACTTTGTTTGTACTTTTGAAATTTAGAATTTATCGGCATTATCCAAAATCTCAGTAGCTTCCTACCACCCATGCCGAAAGTGAAAGGGATTTGGGATCAGTTCTTAGGGCGAATGTCAACTGAATCCTGCACCCGAGATTCACCTAAGCCTCTAATTTTACATTTGATAACTTAATTGATAGTGATAAAACTCGATCGTAATCAAACAAAACTTTGGACGAAACGGCTATCCTTAGATCAGGTGCTGTGTCTGTATATCCCTCCAGCAAAGAGATACTGATCAGTGTTGCAATCAGAATAAATTTTACCTGGTGAACCAATCAGATCGATCCCTGCAGGCGAAGCGACTTTCCCTAGCAATAAGGCTCTTTTGCGATTGGTATATTTTACTTTATTTTTACAGGAGGGACTTTTCCTATGCCAACTTTCACTGCAAAGGTCTCAATGTTGTTTATTATAAAGGTTAATCAAGGTTTTTGATGTTAGTTCTGTTGTTTCAGTTCCCCTTTCTTAGTTCAGTTTTAGTTTGAAAATTACGCGAATAAAAAGTGATTGAAATAATTGTTGGTAACTGATCGCGCTGACTAACGGGAGTTCATTATTTATTTTTCAGCAATTCCCAGAAATAGTCACCGGTAAATGCATCTCGAATGCATCAGTTCCTAGAATCCATTTGTGATTTTCCTGATTAAACTGAACAGGAGTGAAATACTGGTCAAGATCGTTCATAAACGAGATCTGCGAAAACTTCAATTGCCTCTGATCTGCTTTGCTGGTCGTCGAGGGCTGCTTCTTCTGTGTACGCATAATAAAAGTGGAAGTAGAGGCCGAATATTTAGGAAGCAGATGAAGCGATTTGTAGTCCAATGTTTGCTCTACCTGCACGTAATGATGGATGACGCTGAAATTTATCCTTGAGATTACTCTAGGCAAGGAAACTTGGAATTATCATTATTACAATTATTGTGATATTTATACCAAGCTGTGAATCAACATCGACACTGATAGGAAAAATTGTTTTACTATACGGTTTATTAAACCAGTAGGATAATACAGAGCCCACAAAAATTGGCTCAAGAGACTGCAAAAAGTATTTGGTATGTAAATTCGCGCGCAAAATGTGCTAAAGTGCAACAAAAGTCAGACGATACATCACAAGGGATCAAGAGAGAACTCTATTGAAATTAACATGCGGTTCAGTTCAGTCTTTATAACTTGGTGCGCTGCAAAAATCGAATGAAGTCGGTGTTCAATCTAGCTCAATGAGGGATAACGCTGAAATCTTTACTCGCTGAAATCTTTACTCTTGCGGATTTTTGAATTATCGGCATTAACCGAAATCTCAGCTATTGAATATACAGCAGATAACTTCCTACATGTAGGTTCGTGACGTGACGAATGTGAAAGTGCTTTGAGATGAAGCGGTGTTTGGGGCTTCAAACAAGATGCAGTTTACCTCATGCAATAAAATGGATTGCGATCAAATCCATTCACACTCGAAATTACTAAACGAAAGTTGCACAAACCTAAGATTAGAGGCTTAGGTGAATCTCTCTACTCAAACTCAGTGTGTGGCGTCTTCCTTTGTACCCCTGCCGCAAAGAGATCGACTGATCGGTGTACATGATGATGCAATCAGAATTATATCCTCCTCGGTGAACCAATCAGGTGAAGGGACTTTTCCCTGGGACAAATCCCTTGCAGTGCAGTGTTTACAAGAAGCCCATTGTTTAGGTAGACGGGAGTTTTCCCTTGTCTGAACAACACACTGCTTTTTGTATAAGTTAATCAAGGTTTTCTTCGCAATATCTGTTGTTTCAAAACCGGTTTTCGTGTTAACTTACAGTTTGCGTATTGCGCGGTCTGAAAATGATTGAAATGATTGATCATTTATAACTGAGAAAAACCTTATTATAAGAAGTTGGCGCTACGCTGTGTTATTTAACGTTACGTAACTTGGCCCATTCGGTTCGTGCAGCTAATGCTTAGAGGTCATCTGAAGTCTGCATAGTTCTGCGGTTAAATTTCGCGTAGATTTGAGGCTCTGCAATTTGCCAAAACTTTGATGCGAATTTCTTCTGTGTGGCTCATTGCTCTCAAAAAATGTTGCTCTTTTTAAAGATATAATCCCAGAAAGTCGTTTTCGTCCTGCCGATTGGCAGTTTCAAGGTTTTCTTCTCGATGCTTCGGCGGCTTCATTGCAGGATTCGCCTCAAGCAGCCCATCAATCATTTCGGCTTGCTACTGGTCTATAAACTGACAGCTTTCTAATTCGTTTTCTTTAGCAATAACACATTCCAAACGTTCACAGACGCTTCGCTCATCCCGACAAGTGACTTCGACTCGCAAAAAAAAGGCATTAGGGTGTATTCACAGTCGAAGGTAGTAAATGAAAATTTAATGAGCAAACCTTTGGACTAAAACTGCTGTACTCAAAATTAGCAGTGCAGAGTCATCCTGTTTACCCTTGCGGCAAAGAGATACTGATCAGTACACATCGTTACACACTACTTTATTTGTAGAAGGGACTTTTCCCATGTCAACAATCACTGCAAAGATCAATGCATTTTTTTGTAACGTTAAACAAGGTTCTTGTTGTTAATTCTGTTTTTTAAAAACGGTTTCCTTTATTTAACAAATGGTAAACGCCATAGCGTGTACTATTGAGTTATGGATTCACGCGGGAGGTTGCTAAGCATGAAAGAAGCGTAAGAGTCGCACTTGGCTATCGCCTCATGCGACTCTAGCTTCTTGAGTGCTTAGCAAACCTCCCAAGTGCATCCATAACTCAATAGTGCACGCTATGGCGTTTACCATTTGTTTTATAACATAACATTGAGACATTGGAACAACAGAAGTCCTTTTATTGAACTACATCACAAAAAAATGTTCGTGTAGTCTTACATGACAAGAGAAAACAAGCGCGCGAAAATTCATTCATGACAACCGACTGCACACCAGTAACTCGATTAAGTTTCATCTTCAGACAACTGTGAAGACAGTTTCGCATTTCTGGCAGAAGAACGTCGGCCATTACTTTGGAAACAATGTCTGTCAAAAGATTTGCTTTGTAAACATTAGCACGCACGTCAGCGGCGTACACCCATGGGCAAATAGTAGACGCTGAATTAACCAATCAGAGCGCGCGCTTTGCTTTAGTTATGTTATGATTTTAATTTCAGATGCAGTTTGGCAGTTGCGCGAATGAAATGTGAGTGAAATGTGAATGAAATCTTCGAGACTGCTTCTTCTGATCTGCCCAAGCACAATGAAAATGAAATTCTATTCACAATTCTCGGAAGCAATCAGAGGTAAACGGATCTCGAACGCATCATTTTCTGGTTCATTGAACTGACAATGCATATGTTGAAAACTGCTGCAGACCGGCGTTCTGCTCGTCAATGAACGAAATCTAAAGGAACTGTAAATATTCTTGCTTTCCTTGAGAAGGTAAAAAGCCTTCTCGCTCTTTTTCACTCCCTCAGGTACTTCCGTTGTCACTGTATCTGAAGATGTACCAAAGCAGAATTTTAACTGTTCATTAGAATTGGAAACTTTCTATAAAATACCAAGAAAGCTCGGTTTTCGTGAAAGTCTCTTAGTAGTGGTTAGTCAATTTCAATAATCAGTTCTCCTCTTGTGCGTTTTTCCGGGAGCTGGGAGGTGGTTGGGCGCGTCGGCGCTCATTTGAGGCTGGGCGCTTGTTGACTTTTCCCACCTAGTGGGGGGTTTATTCGAGGTAGGCGCCTAATCGAATAAATGCGGTATATCATACTACATCTGCATTCATGCTGACTGTTAATATAATAGACATACGCGATACTCTGCTTGTTGTTCACTATCAATACGAAGTATTTACTCCGCTCAGGGGGCGGTTGGGGATGAATGGGAGGGGGGTTCGGATTAAAGGTAGCCCCCAAAAGTGGGAGTTTAGACTCCTAGCCTCGTGCAATCGTTTTAACATCAACTGATTTGTTCAATAAGAAAGACTAATTCTTTCACGTGCCTTGCAACATAACACTGTTCTACACATTGAAAATGTACCCACGATGTTCGACGACTGATTTTAGTCGGTATCCCAACAAGTGTTTCTTTTTCTCGGCAGTGGGAAAATAATCGAGTCCCCTTACAACTAATAAAAAATAAGAAATAATAGTGCGACACGTGACTAAGGCACGTGCTACGTGCCACATGCCACGTGACTGTGTATCTGATCATTCTTTGAAGCAGTATCCACACATGAACCGGAGAAATTTGAAAACCCAGCTTTTTAATCCGTCAGAAAACGAGGCTTTTCGAAAACGCTCTTCAAACCGGAGGAATTTGCGAACGACGGCTTTTCGTTTTCTTGCGGAAGGAAACGATCGATTTTGAAAGCCCAGCTTTTCGAGAACGATGGCGTCACGATAACCATGTGATTTCCCTGACGGCGTTTTCCTCAAACACAAATCCAAAATGACCAGTGACTGTTGCGTTTTTTAATTTCTCAGGCGAAGTGTGGACGGAGCGCCTGACAAGCAAAACTTATATTGGTGCACACGATATATCAAAGCATCATTTATCAACTTAACTCAGCAATCGCCACATCTCGCTACAATTCTCTTTTTAAATGTATTCTTAACTCTTGCAGTTCTATTTAAAAAGCACTCTTAAATTGTCGAAGAAAAGGTTGTTGTTATTCATCGTGGTGGATGCAATAATAAAGTGTATTATCGTTTGTCTCACGATGTAGTCACTTGAGATGTAGATCGCTTTCAAAATCGATCTACATCTCAAGTGACTACATCGTGAGACAAACGATAATACACTTTATTATTCACTCTTAAATTATTCTTCTTCAAGTATTGATAAGAAACCTAACAGAATCCCTTGCCAAACTTTTTCTAATTTACAGACGTATATGTACAACAGCTATTCTCATATGATAAAAGAGAAATACTACCCCTGGTTTTCGAAAACAAAAAAACTGACCTTGTAAATCTTCTACAACACGAAGCCTAGGAAACTCCTTTAGCAAAACCTGACAAATCGTTATTTCTTTACCAACTAAACCAACTTTTTGGTACACACAACTGATAACAGCAGTTAACATTGATTCTATAACTCTTAAAAATCGTGGAAAGTAACGGTGCGTCTAAATGATTATAGAAACCTCGGACATTGTTAATATAAATTCAATTATATTGGTTAAAACCTGAACTGGATTCTATACTCTAAACACGTTTAGGGACTAATATATCACTCTATTTCTCACGTTAAGTTTTAGTTTACATCCATTATAGTCCGAGTCAAGCGTGAAGGTGTACAGCAGTTTTCCTGAGTAATCAATGAAGGAACTTTTCTTTTAATAACAGGAGCATATTTTGTCAAGTTCGTCTGCCTTTGCTCTCAAAGCCTTTGCTGCATCCGAGCCTTTTTCGTTGAGTAAACCTCTGATCGTGAAGTAGAGATCATAGATATCCCACGCCAGGAACACAGCACTGACGACAATTATCACTCTACCTGCAACTTTGCTTGCGTTTGCGCCAGCTTTAGCACCTGCTTGTGTTATATCAGTTAAATTTCGTTCGAGAACTTGGAATGGAGTTTCTAAGAAATACACTAACCCCATCCATATTATTATGACATACGGAACAACAGAGAATAGTCGCGTACTACGCACCGTTTACTAGCTTACAAGCGCTATTCGGTCCCATATAATTGGTAGGAATTCCTCAGGACTTGTAGTCTAAAGTCTCGCCCAGCATTGATTACAAGTTAGAACAGTGCACCTTTCACTTTCGCGCGTTGGCGGAAGTCACTCAGTTAGGACGCATCCATACTGCGCACGCAAATTCACACGCCATGTCATGCATGAGAGCGCGCGCTAAGTAATAAGATGAACAATTATAGGGCAGATGGCCATTGCTATAGTTTTGCCTGGATTTAACGATCTTGGACGTATGGTGACCCCTATTTTTCTTTTGATGGATCATTTTCTCTACCGATTTTCTACGTTTAGGGAAATGATGAAGAAAATCTATCGACTAGAAGTTTGAATTTTTGCAAAATGCACCATTGAATTCCGTTCTTTTTAGCTCTTCGTTTATCTGTGCGACGGTTTCAAATGTCTCTTGAAGGGTTAAGTTTTGTGAAAACGTTGGTAAAATTTGAAATTATTCATGCAACAGACCCACTTCTACAAAATATGACAAAGATCGCTTGCCTCCGTTGACTCACCTTCGATAGTTTTAGCTATAAACCAGTGTAGACCACGCTGAATTACGTGCGCTAATTTTTCAAAATCAGGGTAGTTTTCCACGCGCTTTATCTCTGAAAGGAAGTCGGTGACCCCCAATTTTCTTTTGCATTTCTGACACAAGTAACTCATTATCTGACTGCAGTAAAAATTATAAAAAAATTATCGACTGGAAAATTTTCGCGCCAACGTCCTTAATTAGTGAATTCGATAATGACGCCGAGGTAAAATGGTAAAGATGAAATTTTAAGATAAGATAATATTGCTACAATATTGTGAAAAGAAAGCATCACATACTGGCCTTTGTTCATACTGGATAGCGTACGTTTCTTTCACGACAATGGCCATATTTATCAGCCAAGATTAGTGTTTCAAGAGAAAAACAAAGACTCCCTCGGAGGTAACAATGTTTCAACTAAACATATAAGCTGTAACAGTGGCGTTATTTATGCCATATTAACTACAAATCCTTAGTTGACCAAGCTTGTTTGGTCAAGATGGCTGGATATCGGCTACTTGCTCTTGTTTGGATAGCTGTAATTCTCGACTGAGCCTCGGTCCATAACCTTGCTTTCAGCCGTCTTGAAATCACGCTTGAATAATCCTCATATGTAAATTTAAAGTGAAAAAGTCTTGAATAAGCAATTCCATTTTGAAGTTAGCACATTTTCCTCTTGGTGGCTGGCATCTGTTGCAGTGCTAACTTTCTTTCAAGCTCGGCAACTTTACTTTTCAAGGAGTTTATTTCTTTTTGTGCTTCAGCTTTCACAAACTGGAGTTTCTGGATATGAATTCTTAACAACGTACTCACTAAGGTTAAGATGGGAGTATATCAATTAAATAATGAGGGAACAGGACCAAGCAATCAACAAATTAGATATTTGTAAAGTTGTTTTGAAATAACCAGACCAAACTAAGAATAGAGGACTGAATGGAAAACTTGGAAAGCAGTCTCCTGGCGAAAATAAAAACCTAGAAGAATTAACAAATATATCATTTTAATTTAGTCCTGAACGCTCATCTTATTCCACAACTTAATCAAGGCTCGCCGTTGTGTGATTTCAGTATTCTCAGCTTGGTGTTCGGGACATTAAGATTGGACGACGAGTCAGTACAAGACTGAGAACGGGCAATATTTTCGAATTTCAAATCAGTGTCGTTTTCAAAGCCCTTGCTCTTCATGTTTTTAGGTAGAGAGGGTAGCTCACAGGATGAGATGGGTATGTGAGGTGATAATGTAACGCCTGCAAACTAGAATTGAAAAATCGTTTTCGTAATTGAGTCACGCATTGATAATCCTTTGAAGGTGGTAGATGTTTCACAGCATTTAGAGTTACCTTTCTGAATATGTCGGTGTTGGCATTAAACGATTGACCAGCCTGGGCTTTAGCGTTGTTTCTTTCACGTTGAAGTTTGAGAAGTTTCTCGTCATACTGAAAACGAAAAGAGGCACAGGACACCACGTTAATTTACTGGAACATATGAACGAATGAACCAACCAACTAAAGACGAAAAAACTGAGTTTATGATTTAAACTGAGAAGTTTATGAAATTAAGAAGTCAGTGAAACGTTTCCATAGCAATTACATATGATGTTAATTTTGTAAACGAATTAATTAATAAACAAACGGATGAAAAATTAACCAAAGAACAGGAGAAATATAGTGATTTCACTTGAAAAAGTCGCTGAGGAGAGGTGGTCGCTTACGAAGAGGTTGTGGCAACCGGCGGTTCGACTGTAGTTGTTAAAGAGAAAAAACGGTTTTGCAAGAACTGTCCATCAGTTTAATACGCCTTTAAAAATGCCTGCGGATTCAGAAGTTAGATTAACATATTTGGTTGTACTTACCCAAGTACCGACGCCCCAGTTTAATAGCATATCAGTGCCAAATACTCTGATGCGTAAAAACTACTTTCAAGAAAAAACTAAAGAGCGAAGGAAAGAGCGAAGAAAAGAGAGAGGAGCTACGAGCCGAATAAATTGTAAAGATGTCTACACTTGTTTGTTAACCTGTAGGCGAAGCTTGACTATCTCTGTTTGATGGGCTTGAGTTGCATCGGTCAACTGTTTCTGTAGTTTTTGTATTTGATCACCCTTATCTTGCTGTGATTTCTCCAGTGCTGCAATCTCCCTCTTTCCTGACGTTCAAAAACAAACACGCTTTTAGCTCAGAGATGCAACGAGTTTAAGTTCTTACACGATTTAAGGAGAAGTAAGTCAAGTTAAGACAGGCTTAGGGTATCGAAACAGTGGCGCTTTTATACTACGGAGCCCAAGAAGTGGACATAAATTAAAACTTAATAGTGACAAATTCAGTCACAAATTTCCTCCTTTCTTGTTTGTATGGTTACTGAAACCCAGTTGTTCGCAGGGTAGGTATAACGTTATCCACTGGATAAGTCGCTATCTACTGGATAAAGTAGTCTGTTTTTCTGCACATCTGTCCACTGGATAGTGTTTTATCCAAATTATATAGCGTTATCCACCCTGGCTTTGAACAACAGGGGCGAAATGCTTTGAAGGCATCATGTATCGTTTCTTTATTACGGCGCACTCGAAAAAAACCGGTTGATTCCTTCCTTGCTGGTTTCATTTTACGGGGCCAGTGGGGCAAATGTACCTTTTGATTGCCTTGTTAACTGAGATAGAAGTATCATCAGAGTACGAAGGAAGTAAAACTTTTCGCACAATAGAGTGGTGACGGGCTTGAGAATACGGGATTAATTGCGCATCAGTTTCCTTTGAAATGATTTCAATTGGTAGATCTTGATTGAGTTTTTGAACAAGATTTGAACAAAGGAGAACTGATTCGGCAGGTGACGATAAAATATATTGCCTGCACGGCACATATACTTGCGAGGATTGACATTTAAAGTAAAGACTCGGCGTTCTTACTTTGTTGAAGTGCCTCTTCTCTGACCCTCGACATCTCCTGTTTGTGACTGTTTATCGCCTCAGAAATTTGACTTTTGTGTTCCTTAAAAATAAAGATATAAACGGCTTATTTTAATAAAACAAACATTTAATATTTATTCAAAGAGCCAGCTGGAGCTCGCTAATTCAATCGATCGTATCTCTATGGGAATATACATCTCTCGAGGGAATTCTTCCGCTATTAAGACTTAAAAGTCGACTAGAAACTTGGTATGAACGTTTATGTATTTTCCTTGATTTTAAAATTACGTTATTTGGCCCGCGGGTAGCAAGTGCTAATCTAGGCGTGCTTTTAATCGCTTATGCATATAACAAGATTAATTAAATAAAAATAATATTGCTATCGTTTCTGCATATTAAGACTACTAAGATAAAATCAGGGGAGAATAATGAGAGAAGACATTGATTTGAAATACTTAAATGTTTAACATTATAAAGAAAAAGTCATGTATAAAAATGACGACAACAAACAAGTAATTGTAACCATGGTAACCATGCTCACCTGCTCTAGACGGATTGATTTCTCTCCCATTACTGTGATCTGTGATTTTAGTTCCGCATTCTCCTCTAAACAAACAAAGGAACAGCAACTTGCAGAGGTTTTCAGTTAACAAAAGCACGGTTTTTTCAACTGATTACATGTTATGTTTATTTTGGTTTTAAGGGCAGTTTACTACCCTAACCAATTAACGCAAAGACGCTGATTGGGAAATCGTCATTTGTTCTTTTCAATCAGAGGCTAAGTTCAACTCTTACACTGGACCATGTAAACAAGTCCGTACCTTGCAGATGATACTTTCCTCTGAGGCGACCTCAAAGAGTAGATGAAATTGAAATTTTTGTACAGTTTTACCTTCCTTGTCACATCGTTTTAATAAAACTTTCTGAAGACTGTCCACCATTGCTTTAAACTTTTCAGCTTCTTGAAAATCAAAAAAACAAAGGAACACTTTCAAACAGTCCTAGAACTACTGTTCATAAATCGGCTTGGCTGCCATCTTTGGAAGCCGCTCAACGAAGCAGAAAGCAGGGTCACTGGAAACAAGAGAGGGCTTATCAGAAATGATGGAGGTTAAAAGAAATCGGGAACAGGGGGTGGTATCCGCGGGGGGGGGGGGGGAGGGGGGCGTGCACGTCCTTATGGCACGGAAAAGCACTCTCTGAGGAAAAATCTCTTTTCGAGAAAGTGGAGATCAGCCAACAGTAAACTAGTGTAGCTCATTATTCAAGGGAAATATGTTTTTGCTAAGTTCAAGCGGGTAGCGAGAAACTTGGGATAGGCTAAACATGTTTATGGCTGACAGCCTCGAACTATTATAAAGGACCGACTAACAAGCTGGTCTTATGACCCCTAACTCGCTCTCATGCCATCACACCGAGGCAAGTGCAGTCTTACTGAATCTGAGCCTGTTATATTTTTTGCGAGTCGACAGCTTCGCTTATTTGGCAGACAGATTATGCCAACTTTCATTCATACAGTTTCAAATCGTTTGATAATTTAAGAAAATTCTGCCCAACTCTAAACCAGTGTCCCAAGAAGGAAGACGTGGGGATTTGCACGGTAAGAATGGGCCAGGAAATAGGCATTTTTGCTTAAAAACTGGGATAGAGGAAGTTGGGATTTTTTGCTAAAAAATGGGACACCATACACAAATTCCCTTCTGTCAACCATAACAAAATAAGTGTTGCGTGGACTCTACGCTCTTATTCCCTTCCTTCGCCATAATTCCTGATTTTTTTTTCCGCTGTTGTTAGGAAAACGGTTTGTAAATTCAAAGAAAGCCGTTTTGAGTTCCATATAACCAAGGAATTCAAGATACCGGTAGAACGTTGTCCGAAATAGCGCGAGTCAATCTTTAGTATGTTTACGGGGATATTCAAACCTTCCAGTGCAATCTTTTCAGCTTCCTGGCATGATTGAAGCTGCTTATTAAGTAAACGGTTCTCCTTTTTCAGGCAGTTGTTTTCTTGGCCAGTGTTCCTCACTAACTGCAAGTCAGAAAAAGAAAAACGAGCCAGTTTATTCACCTCAACTGTAGCAGCGAGGGTTACCAACTCTAGCAGCCAAAATTACGTCTTATATTAATTATGTGAGAGGAAGTCACTCACGATCGAAGACCTTAATACTAACTGCTCAGGAGCTGCTATTTGAAATTAAAAAAAAACATGCCGGAGCCTAGGAGTTCCCTGTCGAAAACACCTCCACAACAACAACAAAAAAGACACAGTCTTTTCTTTTTCGATATTCAAACTTACCTTTTCAAAGTGCATGTATTCTTGAATCAAATTATCTAAGTCAACCGCTTGTCTGACGGAGTCTCCTGTAGCGGCCATCTTGTTCTTGACTTATTGGCTTGTGATCCTAACTTGAAGAAAGTATGTTGAACAACATCAGACATTGCAAAAATGTTTTTTCTTTTTTTCAAGATCGAATACTCTTTGACCGTAGAAGTTATTCTTATCCCAGATAAGCTTGACTTTTAATACGACAAGTTAAATGATAGATAAGCTTAACTTACAGAGAATGTTCAGAGCTCAATAATTTGATAAGTTCAAGTCTTAAATTTGAATGCTTACCTTACCACCGGAAAAGAAGTCTGCAATTCGCCTTGTAACTTCTTCCACTTCAAGAAAATCTATTGCTTAGCTTCCCAATAGTGTATTTTCCGAACAAAGACGACCCGTAAGGTTCAGTAGTAACTAGACTGTTATTTTTACAGTAGTTTTTCGAACAAGGCTCTAGAACTCGTGAGACGAATTTTGGCGGGAAACTTCAGGCGCGGGCCGCGGGTTGCTAACCTTTACTATGCTGTCAGGGTAGGGCTAGTAAGGGCGCGCGAGTCTTCAGTTTATGCGATTTTCAAAATTACTGGTAAAATATTTCTTCTTATTAACCGTTTTTCAGATTCCATGCAAATAGAATTGTGATATCATAAATTACATTCCACAGAAAAGGCAAGCCGACAAGCTGGGTTTATCATCAAATAAATTTTGGTTTGACAAGAAAGTAGACTTTCCAAACTCGACGATGTAAAACACAAAACAAATTTTGGGAGTGCTGAGAGAACATCAAGTCTCTGAACAAGCTGTAAACGGCAGAAAAATAGAGGTTCCTCTTCGCTGGTTCTTCACACGGGAGAAGTTGGGACTTGTGCCATATCCGACATTTAAGAGGGGTGGGGAGGGGGTTTATTTTCTCACGTCCACAGTATTTTATCTCCTGAAGCATCCAGTCTCTTCCCATCAAAAACACACTGTAGGTAACCATAATTATCTCCATTTTAATTTAACTTAATCTGTACAAATGTCATTTCAAGCGGAGTCATCTTCCGAAACAAATTTCATTATTAGTTTCGGTCTACAGTGAGATTACACGGAGTGCACATAATTTAAAATAGCAAAACGCTAAATATTAACTTTTCTCAGGCAACGAAATAGGCTACTGAACTGAAACAAGCCCTATTATTATGCCGAAAGATGTAAAATTATACAAAAAAAAAACAGTTTAACAGTCGCAAATGTTTAGAACAGTACAGCTAGAAACTAAGTCAACCGACATAGTTTAACTTTGGGAGTTTCTATATTATCCCTGTCGAAGGAACAAGTTCGGTTTGGCTTCCTGAGAAAACGCCAAACGCTTTCCATTCTTAAAGTTGACTTAAAGTTTCACCTAAACACATTTGTTCCCACGACAGGAATTTGCGCCACGCCATCCGTGATGTATAGCACTCCTGTCAGTTCAAAAGACGACAACAAATTGCAATGTTAAAACAAGTCTTCGTACAAAACCATTCATATAAAAATGTGTTCCCCCTACAGGTTCATTTTCATGCAAATCAACCTCATTTTCATATAAAAAGTTTTCCATGAGAACTCGTTTTGAAACAGAGGTACAAGGTAACTGGGAAATGGCCTGCTGACAAAACTGTTTCCTGACTGATAACGGACTTGTCGTTCTCGTCTTAAAATTTATCTCAAGTCAACCTTAAATGACGATCACTAGACGCAATTCACCCTCAGCTTAATTTCGAACTGCTGTTGCCTCGTTGAAAATTTCAAATTTGTTTTGTGCCTCATGGGCAATGTCTCCGAATTCCACCCCGCCCCCGCCCCCCCCCCCCCCCCCCGCACCGCTCCACTTCCAATTTTGTACCAAACAGATTACAAAGTCATCTCTTAATTTCACATTTTAAGGGTATTAATGGCCGATAATCCTTTCTGCATTCCCAGCACTCGGGTCTGTGTAGAGAAAGAAAATGCTTGAATCCAAAGCTGCACGGAAATAAAGGCTCCCACAACGATGAAAAACCCAACATGCGTGGTACTGTGGCGTAAAATTCTGAAACAAGACCGTGGCAGCTGGATTGAATTTTCTATGTACAAGAACTTCTTTAACTGGGCAAGTTATCTTCTGGCCGGCAAGAAAAGAAACGTAACCAAATTTAAGATTTTCCGCACCAACTTGTCCCATCTAAGAATTGAAGGTTGGGGTCAAACCCTCAAAAACAACAGATTGCTTCAATGTCTTCTGTTTGTCTGAAATTTCTTCCAAGTACATTTGCGCCTTCCACATTTACTTGCTCTAAATTAGCTTTCAAGCAGACTTCATCTCTGATGTTTCCGCTAGGAAGCCTCAGCTTAAGGCAGACAGACTTTCCTCTTTCTGCGCTCAACTCTCCTTCCCTCGAGAAACGTTTTGAGACTGGGCCCGAAAAATTCCAAACTGATGACATGCTCTACAAAGATCCGTGTAGCGTCTCTGATTGGTTGTTTCTTAGGTTTGAATATTCGCGCGTAAAAATCCACCAATCAGAGACAGTACACGGATCTTTGTAGAAGTACGTCATCAGTATGGAATTTTTCGGGTCCAGTCTCAGACGTTTCTCGACCAAGGGATGAATTAAACGCGCGAAAGACCCTTGTCTACTCAAGCTTAACTGTGAAAGACGCCGACTGCAACCCGTGCGATAGTTTCATCGCTGTTTATGCGTCTCTTAACACAAGGTCGCTTCCTTAGCAAGCAAGGGCAACGATGAGACTTGCGCACATTTCCATGAATTCCATAGTGTGGTGGGATCCCACGTGACTTGTGAAGCTATCAGAGTCTTTAAGGCTGCTAAATGACGAATTAGCAGAAGATTTTCGGGACGATTTGCCTGATGTGATTCCCTCATTGTGTTCTGAATTGTTCTCTGGGGTGGGGAGGCTTTTGAAGTCCAGCAGATAGCTCTTGTGATCGACTTGGTAGAGCTGAAGAGCGATTTTGGTCTGAAATATAAAACAAAGACAGAAGTTAAGAAAACAGAGGTTTTGCCGTCAAAGGACCAAGCTTGCTTTAATGTTGCTGCTAAAGCAACACGACGAATTTTTATGACGTTAAAGGAGCTCAGTAAGGGTATTTTGAGTAATTTTCACCACGTACAAAATTACCTTTAAATAGAGGGAAACGTGAAAATGGTAGTTTACGAAGATAGAAAAACTCCAAAGAGATAATAATAAACCATAAAGGAACAAGTATGGTTATAGATGGAGAAGATTAACACGGATTACAAACGACGAACTTGAAAAATTTAGGCTACAGTTTTCAAGATGCGCAAACAGAGACGTGGCTCCTTTAAACTGATGTGATGGACTAAGATGAGCTGATTAATCGAGAGAATCGGGAAGTCTTCGAGCGTCCAACTTAACCTCGAGCCCTGATATATAGCTCAAAGGTACTTACAAATTTTCCAGTGATCCTGTTTCGATGAAGCACTCTTAGACTAAAAGGATTGATTATTTTCCACTCCTGGGAGAACAAAAAAATAAAAGAAAGATTCGGTTATGTGCACAACTGACGAGAAAACTTCTAAGAATTTTCCATTGTACTTACATAACCTAACGACATCATTGCACGATAAACCTCTCCCATGATATCATTTGGCTTGCTCTGCGATCGGATACCTGTGGGCAGACCATAATAATTAGCAAATGAGAACACATCTTGCTTTGCTGTACTCAAATGTTCAAATGTTGTTGTTTATTGTGGTCAATACGCTTAGCTATACCTCGCTAGTTCTTGGGCATGCCACTTAAACTGAAAAAAACAAATATATCAACTAAACTCATAATAGGCTTAGGGAACAGGGATTTGTACTTACAAAGTATGCTAGTACAATTTTGTTTGTTTGAGCTTTTTTTAGATCTAGAGGATGAGTATTAAACTGAAGAGCCAGACAGCTAACCAATTTGGCATCTGCGGCATGAAATAATTATATAGAATAAACCTACCTAAATGCCATTTGGGTCTCTTTCCCAGCGCTAATCTGACATACGGGACTTTCTTTGATGGTGTTGTATGATTGGAACCTAAAAGAAATCATGAAACACAAACCAGGAAATTAGAAATGCCATGCTCCTTCAAAAGTCCTTACATCACATACTTATCTATAATTTTTTTGCATTTACAAAGTTATTTTTAAAAATGATTTAAATATGAAAATTCGAGTCCCTGGTTGGATTTAAACTGGTCACCTCCCACATACTGGACAGATGCTCTAACCACTGAGCTACAAAAAACCCTGGGAAGACTAAACTAGACTAGACTAGAATAAACTAGGCTAGACTAGATTAGACTAAACTACACTAGATTAGACTATATTAGTTTAGACTACACTAGACTAGACTAGTTAAAGTAGACTAGATTAGACTAAACTAGACTTGACTACACTAGGCTAGACTAAGATAGACTACACTAGACTAAACTGGAGTAGACTAAACTACACTAGACTAAACTAAACCAGACTATACTAGACTAGACTAAATTGGACTACACTAGACTAGACTAGACTTCACTATACTAGACTAGACTGAACTGGTCTTAAAAATGACCTGCATCCCACCAATATGACTGTAACTATAGATCTAATTTATGTATGTCACAAAAGGAAGCCACACCAACCAGTTCTTATTCTCTCAACTGATGTGTTTGAAGTTCCCTCATTTGCAACAGTAGTAGTCTGTCAAATAAAAAGAATTAATGTTGAAGACCACTGCTAGCTTAAGAGTGAATAGTGAAGGTATTTGAAGTCCCTAGGTACTATCAGAACAAACAGGCATAGCACCCTCAGAAGATGTGGCAGAAAACAATAATATCATTACATTCTCAATATCGGGTCCATTTGCAGCAAATTTGGACAGCAAACGGCTCTGAAACAAATCTGTCTTTTGAAAGCATAAAATCACTGGCACCCCCTCCCCTATTATAAGATAGTTGATTAACAGCCCCTATAACTTTTAAAACTTTTTCTCCATACATTGTTACCATCAGGCTAATATCTAACAACAGCATCAAAAGTTTAGGGATATACCCCAAATTTATTGAGAGTGAGATATTTCTCAACATAATTATTTCCTTTTTTTGCTTTGGACAAATATTGACAACGTCTATCTGTTTGTACGATCTACGACAGACCATAACCAACAAATGGTATGCTATATATATTTACTACGTGGTCTTTCACCATTGTTACATCGTACCGTTTACACAAATATGCTATTCCCCACAAGATTGATAAGATGTAAGAACATGCCACTTTACAACTCAAATAGCTACAAAAATAGTACATTACACATATATAATAACAAGCAGTAAACTTACAAACAGTGCTTCGTCTTTCACAAGGAAGGAAGAGGTGGGAGGAGACACAGAGGAGTAGAAATTGCCCACAATGTTACCACCACCCTGAGTGGCTGAAAACACAATCACAATCAATTCACAAACAATACTTCAAAAAGTAATATATATGGGACATTGACCTAGCAGGAGGTCAAGATGCCTAACTGTTGCCACGTTCTTTTTTGCCTTTGAGGTCCATGAACATGCAAAGAAAAGAATGCCACATTGACTGAACAAGTGTAGTCAAGTAAGGATTTATTTCAAAGGCTGTGGTCTAAGAAAAATTACAAGGAGCCCAAAGGTTCCTATCCATGAAATCCTGGGTGCCCAGTGCTTAAGCTTGTATGAAAAAGGTAAGTTTTTCCAGCCGCCCAAAGAAAAAGTTAGTGGCTTGTGGCATTCGGGTCCTTCTAGAGCACAGCCCTGCACTTTATAAAATTAGAAAAGCTATTTCCTGTTAAAGAATGTCAAATTTGTGTACAATTAAGACCATTTCCCAGTTGCCTTTGCATCTGTGTCAAAACGAGACTTCACGCAAAACCATGATTAGTCTTCATGCACCATGAGTCTTCATGAAAATGTGTTCCCTCTACAGGTTCTTTTTCATGAAAATCAAACTCATTTTCATATGAAAAGTTTTGCACAAGGACTTGTTTTGAAACAGAGACACAACTTAGGTAACTTGGAAATAACCTATTGTAGGTTTGGACAAAATGAAACTATCTAAACGTATATTTACTCACCCAACATTTTCATTCTCTTGTTATCCAGTATAAGATGATAAGCAATCTTCAGCTGGTCATGAGGATCTCCATTCTTTATTGCCCAGCGCACGTCACTTTCTCCACAGTTAAGTTTCTTGCAGAATAAAATAGATCGAATAGCTTCATTTAACTAGGCTTCATCTAAACATTTTTTACCAGTGTGTGTATGGCCAGGAAAATGGTAACTATCACTTAGCGGGGAGCTCAAAGTTTCTGTTAGTTATAACAAAAAATTTCCTCCAAGTGCATCAACCACCCTGGTTGTGAACAACTATATGTATATCACATCACATTTGAAAATCTGCAGGAATTCAACTTAGTGAAAGGTAAATCCCTCAAATTTCAGTAATGACATCTGAAATTGCATAATTTCAGCTGTAATGTGTACAAAATTTGAAATCAAATGCTGTTTTGTCTCCATAACAACGCAAGATCAATTATCACTCACTCACTCACTCACTGCCCATATACCCACTGGAACACAGGACAGCAACAAATTAAATTAAAGGATCTCCAAAGCTGTCTTTCCCTGGCCAGCTTTTGTATGGAGCTCCAGCAGTGGCCCAAGCCCCTCACCTCTACCTCGACAGAGTGTCGCAAGATCAATTATGGCAACACTAAATTAAACACTAACCTCACAGACAAGTGTCAAGCACTCTTGGTCTACAATGTCACTTTCTAAGGTTGACGATGGGAACAGATAAACAGGAAGGTCCTTTCTGAACCACTCATGATTTCTATGATGGGAGACAAAAATAGTCCATAATAATTAGGAATATCATATCAACATGTAACTTCTTCTTGTACTGATTCAATTGACTAGCATTACTAATTTAACCAGAGTCGAACCTCCACTAACAGCCACCTCTCTACAATGCATGGCTACTTTTTTTTGGTCCCAGCAGATGGTACATATATTTACTCTTATTATAACCTCTCTTCAAAGGCCATCTATCCACTACGGCAGCAGCCAGTAAAGAAATAACCTCGCGGTAAAGAACGGTGTATAAAAACCCCATATTTTCTCGTAAATGGTCATGAAACTTAATCCATACTATGTGTCTTTGGTCGCTATTTCTGTTTGGTTTTCGTTGAATTTGTTATGTATTTACATGCTACAATTTAAGCATTTTTTGAAGATAAAAATGTTGCACTCCCCAAAGTGGCCATTGTGAAGAGGTTTGATTGTATATATTTCCATACATATACAAGCTACTGACAACACATCACTTTAACAATGTACTCACTTTATTTGTTGCATAGTTGCTCTCTTCATTGGGTCAACATGAAGCATAGAGGATAACAGACCACTTGTCTCAGAAGAGAGATGTGATGGTATAAAGAATACACCACCTTTAAAAAAAAGACATAGTCAAGAAGAAAAAAATCACCAATTAAATTGAATAAAAATTACATCATTATAGCTACATTAAAACATGAAAATCACATTTAATGTCATACATATTTTATTTTACCAACCTTTTATTTTCTTAAATAGAGTTGGTATGTGCTCGTCATCAAAGGGAAGCTAGTTAACAACAAATAAACAAACAAACATAAGTATGCTGTTATGAGGAACTTCACTGCAAGAACAAACCTGAAGGAAGAGGTAGTAAAAAAGTAAAATCAGAGCTTGAAATAAAAATTGTGGTAATATACTCACACTTCCACACAAAAGGGCATAAAGAATCACACCACAACTCCAGATGTCGACTTCTGGACCTGCATAAAGTCTGTCACATAAAAATAAATGTCAGTCAGAAAAATTGAACATGGTAATTGTACAATGTATGGCAAAAATTCTCTTCTCATAAACTGTTGAAAAATTCCTTAAGTACAATTTTTAGCTCCATTGCTTTCAAAATATGTGTATATAACCACCCACTTCTACTATATTACACCTCAGAAGTAAGCCAAATTAATTATTATACAAAAAACTAATTTGAGAACTTACTTTCCAGAGATGACCTCAGGGGCTGCATAATTTGGTGATCCACAACTTGTTCGGAGGAACTCTCCATCTGTCATCATATTGGACAGCCCAAAGTCTGCTATTTTTACATTTGCTTGAGAATCCAGCAACAGATTTTCAGGTTTAAGGTCCCTGAGATTGACGAATTAAATGCAAATCAACCTCACTGCTAAGGGCAGTTGTTTACCAGCAGAGCAAATTAGTCAGAAAGAAGAGAACATGCAAGTATACCTAAAATGTGCATTTAAACATGTGTACTCATTCATTTCCTCAAAATTTTCAATTCTGGTCAGAATTTAGCTCTTATTAACCAAGCATGAGGTCTGTATGGAAGAATCACTGCGTTCAGTCTGTACTCATGACCGAGGTCAAGATTCTCCCATACAGACTGACTAAGCTTGGTTAATAAGATGTTTATTATATGGCAAATAATAAGACCAATATAATTTGTTTAATGTAGTTGGTTTGTACTAACTGACATTTTCCTTGCGGACAACGATGAGCTGAATTTAATTTTGCCAAAGTTTGCTTGTCCTCTTTACTTTTTTTCTCATCAGGCTTTTTTGCACTTCCATAAATAAATATTGCTAGAAGAAAATAGCTAATGATTTTGCATTTTAGTCTGTAATTTTTTCACTGCAAAACATCACCGGTCTAGATGCTGGCCTAGATGGGAAAATCTAGACCACTTTCAATATCGATTTCAGCCAATCAAATTCTTGAATTTGGTAGTTCCCAGTCCTTGTGAGACAGAGCCATATAATAAACATCCATACTAATTGCAAACAAATGTTGCTCTTGCATTGTTACATGTAGCTGGTTATTACTTGCTTGCAGACAATAGCTGTAGGCACAACTCAGATCTCACCTTAACATCTGGTCAGTATAAAATTTTATGTTTGAATTGCTGTATTGATTTTACATCAATCCCTTGGTTGTGCCAAAGATATTGAGATAAAAACAGTTTAAGCAGCATCTATCTCACTTTCTAGAACCCAGTATACAAAATAACCAACCAATTAAACAAAAATACAATACAAGGTTACAAAAATAATTTAATCATTACATTTGTACCTGTGTACGACCATGTGTCTATGACAGTAATCCACACCAGAGATAATTTGCTGAAAAAACCTCCGAGCTTCTTTTTCTTGTAGCTGATGGAGAAAATAAAGTATTACTACATGCCAGAAATTAGCCACAAGAATCACAATAATATTTATACTACACAATGATAAAAAGATTGTTAAGTGATTCTTTCATAATTGCAATTTAAAAATTAAAAGGTTCAATAATTACAAACATAATTCTACAACCAAACTGATGTCATTAGTATTAATGTTTCACCTTTCCATGTTTGAGAATATAGTCAAATAATTCTCCACCAGACACATATTCCATAACCATAAATATATCTGAAGGAGTACTGATCACTTGGTATCTACGAAAAAATGAATACTACAATTTTAAAACATACAATCATAATTGTGATGGGCTTGTCCATACATGTACATGTACTGTTCAGTTTTAAATTTGGGAAATATCAAAATTTGAAAATAGTGCTAAGATAAAGAACAGGGTTGCCAAAACTAATCTGCTGCCTGAGAAAATCACCATTCAGCTATTCAACTGATTCTTTAGAAAAAGATGGCAAAATTAACTACCTACTCCAATGGTAAAGTCACCTATTTCTAAACTTTGTGACCATGCTGTCAGTGACTTAAAGGAAATGAAACACACAAAATAACATCAAAATCAATGGACGAACAAATTATTTCTCTTATTTAAGTTGCCTAAACCTGGGTGCCCACTTTTTTTGTTTGTTTGTTTTTTTGCCCCAGTTTTTCAATTTAATATTTACTTTTCAAAATGGGAAATGAGGTGATGATCATTTTGCATTTAAGCCTAACACTGGGTCTGAGCCAAACAGCTTGATGGTTGTTTAGACAAGGGTCACCTTTGAGCATGCCACAGCATGATATAATCAGATACTTACAGCTTAATAATATGGGGATGCCTGAAGAGTTTCAAGTTTTGGATCTCTCTTCTTATTTTGCCAACCACATCAAGGTTCTTGATCTTCTGTCTGTTGAGGATTTTTACAGCCACCTTATGGCCTGTCAGCTGATGAACTGCCACTGAAAAAAAAACATAAAAACTGCCAAACTTTCACTATAAAAGCGTCAGTCTCTCAATAGTGCAATCTCTAGTCTAGAGACATAAGCACAGGGTTTCTTGTCCTGGTTGTTGGCTGCATACAAACACTCTTACTAGCCTAATACCTTCAATAGCCATTTCTCTCCAAAAACCAGTGATTCTGCCCAAAAATAGTCGATTAAAGAGGGTAACTGTACTATAATGTGACTGACAGGATTGCAAATAATGCTAATATATATATATATATTTTATCTTGGTCAGACAAAACAGAAATGTTATTCAAAACTGCATTATTTTCCATCCTTTCTTTTCATACAATTGATCCATAATATTATTAGCGCCACATAAAGCGGAGAAAGGAGCGCATAAGAAAGTTCTCTTCTTGTTGAAATTTAATTTATCTGGAAAAAAATACTTGGCAGTGATGATTAGCCAGACTTCATGTTCATCCCTGGTTGGGATGTTGCCAGACACGGCACAAATTTTGGTCAGCCCTTTTCTGATGACCAACTGATATTTACAGTTCTCAGCTGTCATTAAAATCATCTCCAGAGATTTGACTGTAGACTAGTTTAAAATATACAAGGGGGTGGACATTGGGGGGGGGGGGGGGGTTCTACTGAAACCACTTCTCTGTATGTTAACGTTTAGAGCAAACAAAACGGAAATAACAGTTAAGAATTTGTTAATGAATGTTAGGACAGGTAATTTTCAATTTAGACAAAATAAGTAACACTCATTGGCGTGATTGGCTAATAATTAACAAAATATAACAAACCCTTTCACAATTGCAACACAAGGAATTGCAGTTTACTGTTACCACGAGTCAGGAATGTCCAATCAGAAACTGGTAAAGGCTCGGAAAAAGTTGGAGGATTAGGAGGATAATTTTTAATACTTTCCTAAATTCTAAAAAACCGCATCCTGCAGGTTCGGGGAATAGCGCAATACCGCATTTCGAAATTAAAATTACCAAAATACCACAAGAAAAATTGTCCAGTGCCGCAATACCGCAAACCCCAGTGCCCCCCTCTACAAGGCTTGTAATTAAAGGTGGAGTGTCTGCTACAATATAGGTAATAGGAGTTTGAATATTCTGATTGCAAAATAACAAGGGAACAAACATATGAAAGTAATAAAAATATTAAGCCAAGTATAAATTGCTGCAAAACCAGTTCCTGTGTTGCGACTCAGAGACAAATATTAAGCTCAAGGAAAGTTTGCCAAAAAGGTCAAAGTCCACAGACTTTTTATACTGACAATTTTAGTTGCGTTTGGAAGTGAAAAAAAATCCCAAATAGTTACAGTTAAATTAATGGTGCGCCTGCAAAACTAAAGCCAAGGTGTGAGAATTACGCTATCTAGAAAGTCTCAGCTGGGAATCCAGAGTTTATAGTAAACAACTGAATATCGTTAACACTTTGCAAGTTGTGCATTTCAGTGACGCGTAAAGCCGCCGAAAAAATACGAATTCAACATAACTTCAGGCTTTGAGTGAACAAATTTCTCTTGGATGGTTGTTAAATAATTGTCATATCACTACATTCCCTTGCACATTCATGAATTCGCGTTAGTCGAGAATTCGAGTTTTGAGAACAGGCCGGCGGGTTTGCAAGTGTGCAGAAACGTGCAAATTTGCGTACGTGGAAACAAGCACGAACTAATTTATTCCTTCATCTGTGGAAGCCTAAACAAAGAAAATCCTCGGAATACTTACGTTTGACTTTCCCAAATGTTCCAACACCCAAAGTAGTTCCAAGCACATAGTTCCCGATACACAGTTTCGAGATCAAGGTTTGATCTCTACGCTCTTTCGCCGCCATGTTGGGATAAGGAGTCACGTGATCATTGCTGCTTTTCCTGCTTCGGCGTCTTGCAAGCAACCGAGGCATTGTGGTCCAAGAATGAATTTATCTGGTTGTACAATATGGCGACCGGCGTTGAGGGCGTTAAACTCCGGTGGGATTTATCCGCAGAAGAAATCCTTAAGCGGACAGACGAACTCATCGAGCGATCGAAGAGAGTTTACGACGCCGTCGGCGCGCTGAAACCAGATCAACTGACTTACGAAAACTGCTTGAAGGTACTGTAAACGTGTTGGTTTTTTTGTCAGTCAGATCACATTTCACGAGCTATGCACGTGCAAGCTCTTTGCTTTTCAGTCGTGTTGCCGTGCAAATCGCCGTGATGTTTTGTCTGAAAGGGCGTGAGCTTTGTTTAATTCGCCAACCCCGAATGGTGCTTTTGTTCGGATTGTGCAAAGTTTAAGTGGAAAGTTTGGTTCCTGCCAATGGAAGGGTCGAAAATTTCTTAGCTGTTGTTGTTGCTGTAGAGACCTGGTTTGAGCACGATGCCTTATTTTCCCTTGGAAGACACCATCGAGTATCTTTTCCTCGTGGCAAAAGGCTCTTAGAACTGATCTACGTGTGCCTACTTCAAAATGCTAGGAAGGGACACATTTTTATGAAAAAAATAAGTTGTTAATGTACCTGAAAGTGGTTTTACTGCAGAAACAACGGGGGGTGAAGATAATCTGTGAATTTTTTCCCCCGATTTCGAAAGATAGTGGGCAACTTCTGTGTAAACCCTGATCATGTGAAACCAAAGTTTGCCAATGTAAATATAAGATTGAGTTATTTTTAAAATTCTGTAAGAGTAATAAGGTGCCTAAGTTTCCTTAAATTTAATCGGTTCTGACTCATAACACTGGTTCATTGTTTACTCAGGCCTTGTGTGATGATACCGCTGAATATCACACCGCAAAGTCTGTCCTGGATTTTCCACAGCATGTCTCCACAGGTATTGATCCCCTTTAGAAAATAACCGAGAAAAAATATGCGTGCTGATTGGTTAAAAATCATCTTTCTATAACTCTAAAGAACATACGTGCTGTTCACATAATGATGGAGTGAGCAAAGAGAATTTACATTTTGATGATCAAAGCACTTGTTAAAGGAATGACAGCCACTTCTCTATGTTTTTGAAGTGTCTGTGAGGTAGATTTAGATAAAGTTTTGAGTGACTAAATATAGATTTATGCTAAAACATTAGATTATTTGCTCTTAAATTCTATGTGTGATAGTTGACTCGCACTGCACTCTTGTCAACTATCATGCGATAGAAATCTTGAGCACTTACATGTAATGTTACTGTTAAATAGAAAGACTTGTGAAAGTAAAACCAATGGAAATAACATGGTTCTATATTATTTTGTCACTGAATGCAATGTATGGATTTTGTGGTTCCAGAAAATTTCCATACCTACAAACCCTGCGGAGGGTTATTGAAATTCCAAGGGAGAGGGGCTGGGGTCTCAAAATACAAATATTTTTAAAGGAAAGTATGATGGTAAACTGGAATTTCCAGAGGGATTCGGGGAAAGGGGATGTAAACTGAAAAAGGTCTTTGAGAGGGGTATGGATATTTTCTGGAATAACACCTAAGTCAGTCAGTCAGATCATTGGCCGTAAACTTTCTGGGGTAATTCTGCTAATTGTTAAATACGCAAGGGGCAGCTGAGGGTGGAATAAGAGGGAGGGTGGCTGAGGGATCAAATTAAATGTGAGTGATCAGTAGGTTAAGACCGAGAGAAGGGAGGACTGGAAGATTAAGAATTTGTACATAATCCTTTGCAAAAATTATGCGATGACATTACTTTTGTTCACCTAACATTTTATTTTAGACAAAGACATCAGAACGGCCAGTACTGAAGCTGATAAAAAACTTTCGGAATTTGAAGTGGAAGTCAGGTATTTCAAACAGTAACATGACTTTTAGTGCAACATTTTCGAGAGTTTAGAGTACAGTGTTAGCTTGAAACAGAAAGAGTATTGAATTGGATAATGCTGTAAATAACATTACTATTCTGCCAGTTATAATTTACAAAACATTTTGACATGGATCTGTCTCTGGCCAGAGATCATTATTTACCTAAAGGATTGCATTCTCTGGGGACAAGAGTACAGAGTGCAGTGTTTGCTTGAAACACTGTAGAGTACAGTGTTTGCATGAAACAGAAAGAGTATTGAATTGGATGATGCTGTAAATAGCATTGTTATACTATTCTGCCAGTTATAATTTACAAAACATTTGATAGGGATCTGTCTCTGGCCAGAGATCATTATTTACCTAAAGGATTGCATTCTCTGGGGACAAGAGTACAGAGTGCAGTGTTTGCTTGAAACACTGTAGAGTACAGTGTTTGCATGAAACAGAAAGAGTATTGAATTGGATGATGCTGTAAATAGCATTGTCATACTATTCTGCCAGTTATAATTTACAAAACATTTGATAGGGATCTGTCTCTGGCCAGAGATCATTATTTACCTAAAGGATTGCATTCTCTGGGGACAAGAGTACAGAGTATAGTGTTTGCTTGAAACACTGTAGAGTACAGTGTTTGCATGAAACAGAAAGAGTATTGAATTGGATGATGCTGTAAATAGCATTGTCATACTATTCTGCCAGTTATAATTTACAAAACATTTGATAGGGATCTGTCTCTGGCCAGAGATCATTATTTACCTAAAGGATTGCATTCTCTGGGGACAAGAGTACAGAGTGCAGTGTTTGCTTGAAACACTGTAGAGTACAGTGTTTGCATGAAACAGAAAGAGTATTGAATTGGATGATGCTGTAAATAGCATTGTCATACTATTCTGCCAGTTATAATTTACAAAACATTTGATAGGGATCTGTCTCTGGCCAGAGATCATTATTTACCTAAAGGATTGCATTCTCTGGGGACAAGAGTACAGAGTGCAGTGTTTGCTTGAAACACTGTAGAGTACAGTGTTTGCATGAAACAGAAAGAGTATTGAATTGGATGATGCTGTAAATAGCATTGTCATACTATTCTGCCAGTTATAATTTACAAAACATTTGATAGGGATCTGTCTCTGGCCAGAGATCATTATTTACCTAAAGGATTGCATTCTCTGGGGACAAGAGTACAGAGTATAGTGTTTGCTTGAAACACTGTAGAGTACAGTGTTTGCATGAAACAGAAAGAGTATTGAATTGGATGATGCTGTAAATAGCATTGTCATACTATTCTGCCAGTTATAATTTACAAAACATTTGATAGGGATCTGTCTCTGGCCAGAGATCATTATTTACCTAAAGGATTGCATTCTCTGGGGACAAGAGTACAGAGTGCAGTGTTTGCTTGAAACACTGTAGAGTACAGTGTTTGCATGAAACAGAAAGAGTATTGAATTGGATGATGCTGTAAATAGCATTGTCATACTATTCTGCCAGTTATAATTTACAAAACATTTGATAGGGATCTGTCTCTGGCCAGAGATCATTATTTACCTAAAGGATTGCATTCTCTGGGGACAAGAGTACAGAGTGCAGTGTTTGCTTGAAACACTGTAGAGTACAGTGTTTGCATGAAACAGAAAGAGTATTGAATTGGATGATGCTGTAAATAGCATTGTCATACTATTCTGCCAGTTATAATTTACAAAACATTTGATAGGGATCTGTCTCTGGCCAGAGATCATTATTTACCTAAAGGATTGCATTCTCTGGGGACAAGAGTACAGAGTGCAGTGTTTGCTTGAAACACTGTAGAGTACAGTGTTTGCATGAAACAGAAAGAGTATTGAATTGGATGATGCTGTAAATAGCATTGTCATACTATTCTGCCAGTTATAATTTACAAAACATTTGATAGGGATCTGTCTCTGGCCAGAGATCATTATTTACCTAAAGGATTGCATTCTCTGGGGACAAGAGTACAGAGTATAGTGTTTGCTTGAAACACTGTAGAGTACAGTGTTTGCATGAAACAGAAAGAGTATTGAATTGGATGATGCTGTAAATAGCATTGTCATACTATTCTGCCAGTTATAATTTACAAAACATTTGATAGGGATCTGTCTCTGGCCAGAGATCATTATTTACCTAAAGGATTGCATTCTCTGGGGACAAGAGTACAGAGTACAGTGTTTGCTTGAAACACTGTAGAGTACAGTGTTTGCATGAAACAGAAAGAGTATTGAATTGGATGATGCTGTAAATAGCATTGTCATACTATTCTGCCAGTTATAATTTACAAAACATTTGATAGGGATCTGTCTCTGGCCAGAGATCATTATTTACCTAAAGGATTGCATTCTCTGGGGACAAGAGTACAGAGTACAGTGTTTGCTTGAAACACTGTAGAGTACAGTGTTTGCATGAAACAGAAAGAGTATTGAATTGGATGATGCTGTAAATAGCATTGTCATACTATTCTGCCAGTTATAATTTACAAAACATTTGATAGGGATCTGTCTCTGGCCAGAGATCATTATTTCCCAAAAGGATTGCGTTCTCTGGGGACAAGAATTATGTTCTTAAAGGAGCTCAGTCATGGTTTGCACATTTTGAAAAGTTTAGCCTAAATTTTTCAAATTCGTTGTTTGCAATCGGTGTCAATCTTGACCATCCTTGACCATCCTTGTTCCTTTATGATTTATTACTATCTCTTTGATGTTTTTCTATCTTAGGAAACTATTATTTTTAGTTTTCCTTCCATTTAAAGGAGATTTTGTATGTAGCCGGAAAAAAAAACGACAAAACACTGTGACTGAGCTCCTTTAAGTACTTATCACCATTACAAACTAATGATATTACAAGTAAATGTTTCTTTTTCACTTTAATTTCCAGCATGCGGAAGGATGTCTTTGACAATCTTGTGGCTTTTCAGGTAATGAAAATATCTAAGAGCTAAAAATGTTTTGTGATAAAAAAATTTTGTGGATAAACTGTTTTGGTTTTTAGAATAGTCAACAATTAAATTATTTAGTAGCTGTAGATAATTCATCGACATCTTTCTACACAGGAGAGACATAAAGAACCCTTGTCTCCTGAAGCTGTACGTGTTTTGGAGAGACTAATTAAACATGGAAAAAGAGATGGTATGTTTCTCATGTCTACAGAAAATTTCCAGCGACAGATTGTTAAACATAAGAGAACAAAGAAATGGGAAGGTGCTCAGTGAAACAGCTTACATGTATACAAATCACACCAACAAGTTTATATAATATGCTGAAGTTAGATTCCTGACCCACCATAAAGGTGTGCATGAGGTTAGCAGCTGCCAGCTACTGTACAATATATTGCTGGATGTAAATTAGGAATGATCTACATGCAGGCTGTTTGAGTGTTGTAATTAACTGAATCATTGAATAAAAGCTTTAGTGTAGTGCAGGTACACATGACGTGAAGGAATGTGTTGCGTCTGCAGTCTACCATGAAAAAGTACGTCTTTGTCTACAATGTAACTATAAACAGCTGTGGCTAAATTTTATTACAATTAATGAGTTAAGTCTTGTTTTATATGGATACAGAATTTCCTAGGTTTAGGGGGGAGGGGCCAAGTAGAAAAATCATGGAAATCCCAGGGGGTGGTGGGGGGTACCGTGAAGCCCCCTGGAATGGAAAATTCTGGGGGTTGGGGGGTGAAACTGGAAAAACCCTTCGGGGAGGGAGTATGGATATTTTCTGGAACCACACAATCTAATTATTGTTTAATAGAAATGCAGTAGGTGCATTAGCCAGAGGTAAGTTTTCTGACACCTTTGTGAGTTCTCCCAAACATTCATGAGTGTTTCTTAAAACTGAAACCTAACTATGAAAATTATATGGAGAAAATACAAGGAAAAGGAATGAGAAAATACACATTACTTTCTTCATATATTTAAAACAGGGTGAAAATAATTGTTAAATGTTTTTTTGTGTGCACACCATCATTACATTAAAAGCTTGTGTTAGTTCTGGAATTTTTTTAAATTAATTGGCAGTTGTATTAATTCAGTATGTGTACATTTTTTTTCTCCCAGGTCTTCATTTACCTGTAGAAGTACAAGGAGAAATAAAGGCAATCAAGACTCGGATGAGCAATCTGTGTATAGACTTCAACAAGAATTTAAACGAGGAAAATACAATCTTAGAACTTACAAAGGAAGAATTGGGTATGTCTCCTCTAGACACTTCAAACCAGTGTACAAGTAGCACTCACCTGCCCTTTGTAACTATGTGATGTTGAGATTTAGCTGAGCTGCTTTTCTCCAATGACAGGGTTAAAGTGGAGTCATCATTGGCTAAATTGAGAAAGTATACTTTCACAAACTGGAGGTTTCAATAAGAGCTGGCAACTGACAAAATATGTTATCTTTGTGAAGCAAATTCACTGAGCTAAATTTGCTGGCCACTTTCTGTGAAATTAATATGACTGAGAAGTAAACATTGAACTTTAGCGTGCTGCTTAAAGGGAAGGTCACTCCGGAAAATGTATTGTTTTTGTCAACGGTAACAAAAACCTTGCACTGAGTTTAATAATCACTCACCGAAGTTTCAGCCTCTTAAGTGTAGGTTTTCCTTATGAAATTTGTCTCCAAAGAAGCCAAAAATTCGACATTGTTGCCACTATTTTGAACAGTGCTCAGCAGCCAGGCTGTGTTTTCGGGACATCATTCCGTCCAAGCCATTTTGTCCACTCTGGACTATTGCTGTTCTGAAACGGTATTATTTTGGGCCAAACATGCTCTAAACTCCGAAAACGTTCAAAAGCAGTGAAGGTAGGAAAGTGGGTAATTGCTTGCAAAAAAATGCACTTTATGGACCTTGTGAAGGATGCAAAGTCAGTTGCAGGTTTTTCTCCTTCCCGCCAATTTCAAGTCGGATGGAATAACATTCATAAACTCGGCCTGGCTGCCAAGTACTGTTCAAAATGCTGGCCTCCAAAGTCACTTCTTTCGAGACAAATTTCTTCAGGATAGCAGGCGCTTTAGCGGCTGAAACTTCGGTGAGTGAAAAAGCTGAATGTCTATTTGCTAAAGGCGAAGACAAAAATACATTAAGCTTTTTGTTTTTGTTATTTTTGTTTCTATTCTAACATGCAGCTGGATTGCCAGATGATTTTATTAACAGCTTAGAAAAGGTAAATTAATTTTAGTGAATGGAATATGTATGACGTTATTCTTCGGGGTGTCAAAAAGTTGTGATTTATGCAGTGTGATTTTACTGCATTGTTGATGTAGGCAGCTAATTTTACCTTCTGTTTTTGTAAAGAATCAGACAGATATGCCTGCAGATTAGCTGGCTGAGATCATATAGTACATGATGATTTTTTTTAAATATGTATTTTGGTTATCAAAAGTAGCAGCTGGCTGCTAACTTTCTTGTTTTTCACCCCCTTTATTCCATAGAGGAGCAAAGGAGCATCCACAGATTTCCTCTCATCATTTAGTTGCTGGGCTTTGATATTTTCCATTTTGTGTCACCGTGACCCTATCTGCCCCAGTTGTTGTTCAGCTGACCCTCTACATGTTTATATAGTTGTTATTAGGTCTTCCTCACTTTATGGTAACATGACAGATTCTCATTCTCAATAATGTATTTTTCATTACTTTGCGTAGACAGATGCTGGCCTAAGCAAAGTTACTCTCAAGTACCCTCATTACTTTCCAATAATGAGAAAAGCCTCCAATCCTCACACCAGACAGAGAATGGAATATGCCTTCAACAGGAGGTACAAGCTACATCAAGATGCTTTGTTCTTTTCCTTTGTTTCATTGTCCCAATGGTTCCTTCATTGGATGGTGTTTGTAAATTCCCAAAATATCAACATTGAACTTTTTCTTAGTGCAGTTCAATGTATGATTTGATTTTTGCACCGCTGCGGGGAGGGGGAAAGATTTGAATTGAAGGGAGTGGCAAAGAATTTTGAAGATACTCTTGGGACGAAAAGAGTTAGTAATATTGATTGTACGTGGTTTAATTTAGATTAACATTCTACACTAGATTTAATATTTTATGCTAACTTCATTAGATGCATCCAGGAAAACACTCCTATTTTGGAAGAACTCGTGGAATTGAGACAAAAGGTACATTGTGCATTTCTTGTATTCTCGAACCTCATTATTTAAATACTCGAGGTAGTCAAAGATTTTGAAGTGTGAGTGAAGGCAGTAAAACAGCAGTTAACAAGGCTCGAAAAAACTCCCGTCCGCTCGTCCGGGACAAGTAGATTTTTCCTTTGGACAAGAAACTTTTTCTCCTTGCTTGGCCCACGGGCAAGGACCCAGGCAAGCCATTCGCCAACCAAATTTTTGATAACAATTTTGAGAGGAAAAGGTAAATTTTAGGCTCAAGGGTAATCAATACAAGTGTTTAGATGAAGCTTGACGAAAATTACAATTTATAGCATTGTTTTGTTGATTGCGTGACACGCACTCACGGCTCAGAAGTGGTTGCCTAGCACGTGATCAAAATCTGCCCGGGTCAAATTTCATTCCAGGATTAAAAATAGCCGCGTTGGGCACGAAAACGTGGTAGTTATTCCTTAAAATTTTAGCAATTTTCTGCGTGCATTTTCCAGTTTCTTTGTACAGAACTTAACTCAACAACAATATATTAAAGCTGTAGAAATTGTACGCAACAAGAAGCCGCATATTTCTACCGCGAAAACTAAGCCAGTATTTTTGATGCTAAAATCGAGGTAAACCTCTGTTTTCGGTGAAACATGCAAGTTTGCTAGTGATAAAATACTTGGGCACCGCTGCGCAAAATGAAAACTATTGTATTATTAAAAAGAAATCGATAAGTAAATCATCAAAATACTTTCAGAGTTCCTGGAACTATTTTTCATTAACCCAAATGAGAAAATTTGCTCTCGCCGGCTTTTCAAATTCGACACTGTACCTGTGTCAAAACTGAAGTGAGAAGGCGACTTGTTGTTGATTCTGCGTGATATAAATTTCTCGTGCTTCTCTTCACAATGATTTCGTGGAGCTAGAAAAGACGCAGGTGAACATTCAAGGAGTCGAATGCAATCTTCGACAAACTGAACAAATTTATTCAAGGCTGTATAATAACAAAGTTAATTACTACAAACCGTACAACTTCATAAAAGCGGAATGAAGAAGTTAAAAGTTGTGGAAGTATTACAATATAATGGCGTAAACAGTCAAGATGGGTTTGTTACATTAAACACGCCCGTAGTTTGACTTCCTTTTTTGGGTTCATGAATTATTAATGAGTTTGAAAACCTGGGCAAGTGGGGAAGTGCCCGGGGCAAGCAAAATTTGAGAGTTACTTGCCCAATGGGCAAGGTGGAGTTCAAATATTTTTCGAGCCCTGAGTTAACCACAAGGAAGTAAAATGATAAGTCAAGTGAATGGTAGACAACCAAGTTCTTCAAATAGTTTTTCATGTTGCAAGATTTGTTATCAAGAGAAACACTTTAATTTAAAAGGATCATGACTGAGGTATATTTTATTTTGTGATAGATGGCAGACCTTCTTGGCTATCTAACACATGCAAGCTATATTACAGAGGTAAAACTAACTTAAGTGCCAATGTAGTTTGTTCTTTACAATAAAAATATAAAAAGATCTACTTGTATACATGTGATGAGTTGAGCTGAATCAGTAACCTTGGCAGGAACATATTTCAACACTTTAGCTCATTTATTGTACATGTGCTAAATCAACTGGTTTCTTGAAAGTTTAGAAGGGCTGCAGCCAGGATAAATCTTGGTAAAATCTAAGAACATTCTCTAGCTAAAAATATATAAAAACACAAGTTTTTAACTGTCTTAACTAGAGTCTTCATCAGGGAAAATGGTTAAAAGGTGCTGAAAATTCTAAATATTATTTTAGAATTATTTTCAGCTCCTTTTGCCATTTCTCCCATTGAAGACTCTAGTTAAGACAATCAAAAGCTTGTGTTTTTTATATACTTTTAGCTGAAGAATGCTTTTAGATTTTAGCACAACTGTTTTCTTGTTACCGGTAGTTACGGATGTCCAAAACAGCAGAAGCAGTTTCCAGTTTCCTAGCAGAGTTGTGTACCAAGTTAAGACCTCTTGGAGAAGCCGATTTATCAGAAATGCTACGTCTAAAGGAGGCTGAGGTAACCTAATATATGAAATTTATAAAGATGCAGTAATACATGTATTGGTAATTGGTACACAACTTTATTCAGTTTATCTATATTTTAGAACAGGTACTTAATAGAAATTCGGTATCTAATTACAGGACTCAAACAAAGTGCTGTCTGTTTGTCTGGGATAAGTAGATTTCCTTGCAGCCTGGGCAAGTAACTCTTCACTCTCATTAGCCTAATGGGCAAGGGCAAGGACATGCCATTGGCCAACTAAATTAATGAAGAGCAAATTAAGACTTGCCCAGGGCAAGCAAAATTTGAGAGCTACCTTTCTGAAGGGCAAGCTGGAGTTCATTTTTTTTTTTTTTTTGAGCCCTTTAATTGGCAATTCTGTTCAGATGGCTATTATTTTTTTAATGTCTACTTATTTTAATTTTTTTTTTTTTTTTTTGTAGTGCAAGGAATTGGGCCATGACTATGATGGCAAGATTAACTACTGGGACATGAGATATTACATGACCATGGTTGAGGAAAAGAACTACGCAGTGGATCAAAACAAATTAAAAGAGTACTTTCCTCTTCATGTAGTTACCAAAGGTAAGTTTGGTGTTGTTATTATTATTTTTTTGCAGTTAAATTTATTAAGCAGGAGAACCCTCGTTGACTTAGCTCCTGTTTAGCAACTTTTGAGGACTTAAGCACTGAAACCTCTGTGTTTACATGGCTAGAAACAAGGGCGGAAGTCCTTGGCGAACTTGACAAAATTGTGAACTACAGCTGTAGTGTTAAGTTGTGTTTAGTGTTGAGTCATCCTTCAGCTTTCCAAACTCCCCCCCCCCCCCCCCCCCCGCTTTGACTCATGAAATCTTAGGCCCTGCTTAGACTGTTAACCATGTTAGGGAGGGGAAGGTGAAGACTAAGACCACTTGTTGGCAATATGTTTTAATAACATCCTCAAACTTTTGACCAAGATTACCCTTTTACTTTCACAACTTACAGTACATGTGAAATGTGACTGATTATTTGTACACTTAGATCACAAATTTTCACATCTTCAGTGACGTATTTGATGTTAATCAGTGTGTACCTTTTTCCCCCTCAGGTTTATTGGATATTTACCAGGTAAAACTATACATGTATATACTAATTTCAACAGATTTGTATCTTTTATTGTGCAGTCTTCCTGTATGAACAATTTCCATACAGGACTCTTTTTAATCCAGCTTCCATCAAGGTGCTTAAACAGAATTGCTGAATTACAGTGGAACCCTGCCTTATGGCCACCCTGTGAATAAGGCCACCTGGAATCCTCCATAGGAAAAAAGATGGTGACTGGTACATTTACCCATAGTTCTTAGGGCAAGAAAACCTTAACAACGCTCATAAAAATGTACAGAAAGAGTTGTGAAATCTTCAAATCGAGGCTACTCAGTGTGCCTAGTAGAGGAACAAATATTGTAAAAATTTGGCTTTCTTTGTTGCATATAGCTGGTTTTCACATGACGTCACTAAAATTCGAACTACAAAAATATTGATCTTCCTGAGATTTTACTTAAATGATGCCTAAGAGAAGCTGAAAACTAATATCCATACAAATTTTCGCTCCGAATGGGTTCTTGGTTTTCTGATACACTACGCTTGAATTTCTAAGCTTTTACGTGACGCGGCATTTACATGACGACCTAGAGAGCTGTCATGATGGTTAAAAAAGTGACTTATTTCGGAGAACTTGGCTATCTTAACAGTTCATGTCTTAGAAAAAGTATTGTTTTAATGTTTTAGAGTTCCTCGAGGGATAAATTCACGCTTTTGTACCAAAACTCAGTAACAGATGTTTCTGTTGGTTTCCGGCCGCCATGTTGGTGCCCATACGGATGGGCACCAGCATGGCGTCTCCATACAAATCTCTATAAATTTGGGTAAAAAATTTCTCCGCATATCTCGCGTAAGAAAAATTGCTGTGACCAGAATTTTGGCGAGAGTCTTTGCATATTTACCTTCTTTCATTCCCCAGATTCTGGACTTTATCTATTGATTGGTTTTGATTTTTATTTTTTGATCTATTTTGAATTGCGTGACACTGAAAACCAGCAATAGGCTGTGTTAGGTTCACAAGGTATTGTGGTAAAATGTACAGCCGCCATCTTTTTTCCTACGGTGGATTGAGGCAGAGTATTTATTTTTCTCTCTTAATCCTGTAGAGCAAAACACAGGAAAACTTTACCCAGTATAAGAGAAGAATTGTTGCAAGTGTTGAAAACTGTAGCCACTGTGAAGTTTAGCAAGAAACATGTGGGCATTTTCTTGAATTTCTGTTTTTGCAGGAACTTTTAGGATTGCATTTTGAAGAAATTAAAGACCCACATGTCTGGAACAAGGATATCCAAATGGTAAATTGGTTTTTTTTCCCCTATTATTTGCTGTATAGAGACCAGAGTTCAGCACTATTATTATAGACCCTGCATTGTCTGGCAACATGGCAGGCCCCATTTCATTGTTTTAGGACACCAATACAACTGCCATGATGTCATTTGAAAACACTGTTGATAAGTATTGCACTTTTCAACCTCTGAAGTTCAAAACTTAACTAAAGATTTTTTTTGGTGTGGCCCATCAATCGTGATTACGACGTCAATAACAAATCTTGTAAAAAAAGTTAATCGAATCTGCGTGTAGCTATCACAGTCCACAGACATGACCTGCTGAATCTGTTGACGTCACCGTCTCTTTCCTGGCAGTAGACACTGACAGCAGTAGAAAGTGCAAGTTGGTTGGGGTATAAATTATGAGTTCGGCATGATTTGTAATGTAGATTTGTCCTTCCTTTCTGTTGCAACAGTTTAGTGTGAAAGACGTAGCATCAGGTAGTATTATTGGTTACTTCTACCTTGATTTGTTCCCAAGGGAAGGCAAGTTTGGCCATGCAGCATGCTTTGGATTACAAGTGAGTCAGTTAACTGCAGCAGGTGAAGAAGAAATATTCCCAACTGGTCTAGATAGATAGTGTTCTTCTCCTACACGCGGACAAACCTGTGAGCAGTTGGTTTCTCTCACGTCAAATGCTATGCTGCGAATGAGAGAGAAATTTCACAGCAAAGCTTTGGCTTAGGAGAAATTACCTGCTCTCAGGATATCCCCAGACTAACTTACATGTATGTGCTTCCCAAATCCCAAAGTATATATCAACCTTTCAGCAATATCAAACATGAGAAGCATCAACGTCCCACCAAAAAACTTCATCGTCCAGAATCATTGAACTTTTAGTTAACTATGTTTGTTTAATAATAATGATAATGAAGAATTTGCAGTGCATGTATTTGTTCAGTTCCAAAATTTGTTACATGTGGTTGGGTTACATATCAATGTGTATTGCATTTAAGAGAAATTTTCAAGTACTTGGCAGTGAACAAGGTTGACAATTGGAGTGTTAACATATACATGTATGTAAAACTTTGCTGTTCCTTACCCTACATTACCTTCACTGGCTACACTTGTATTGTAATTATATTAGATTCTGTATTATACATATACAGGTCACACCGTAATTGTTTAAACAAGCAAATAGGTCTGTACTGCATATCCTTGTTTGGACATACATGTGAGTGTGTGTGAAAGAATTTTTTTCTCCTCAACAGCTAGGCTTGTGGTATAAATTTGTTGAGTTCCGAGAGTCACTCCACGTTGTTGTTTTACACATCAACGTGTATTGACTTTTAGGCAAGTCTTCAAGTACTTGTGAATAGCAAAAGTAAGTATGTAGATGACTAGAGCTTGTACATCTGTATGCTGAATTTCCCAGACTCGTCACACTGGTGTTTTACTTGACTTGTTGAGTTCTGAGAGTCAAGACACATTCTTGGTTTTCACATCAATGTGTATTGACTTTAAGAGCAGTCTTCAAGTACTCACAGTAACTTCTTGGTTATTTAAAATCATTTGAGTGCTGGACATGTTTATTTACAAGAGGTCAAATACGAGCTAAAATATCTTAGTTCTAAAGTTACAGGCTCTTGAAATTTGTGGAAAAGTGGTCAACTTGTTTGTGTGTCGGGATCATGTTGTCATGTGTGAGTGCTGGACATGGTTATTTACAAGAGGTCGAATACGAGTTAAAATAACTTAGTTCTAAAGTTACAGGCTTGTGAAAGTAGAGGAAACGTGTGTAGGGCTCATGTTGTCATGTGTGTTTATTGAGTGGTCTGGGTTGGCAGGGGCAGGGGGGGATGGTACTCTCCATTTAGGAACTATACAGATTAGTGTGACTCCTTCACTTTGCAGCACTGCCCCTTAGAACTTCCTTGTCTGAGACAGGATCTCAGTTTTACCATCAGTCTTAGTTTCCAGGGTTTACTCTTTCTGTTAAAGTTGTCTTGGGAAAAATAAATGTAACTTATTTTGGTAGTTTTTTTGGCATGATTCCGTGGCAGTAACTGCACAGACAATTCACTCCCAGTTTGGAATCAGTTGCCAAAATTAATTCAAAAATGTGATCTAATGTGAGGGGTACATGTAATAGTAATATAAACGTTTTAGCTCTTAGCCAGATGTTTAGTGGCAGTTTCAAATTAGTCTGTGTGTTGCTTCCAGACAAGATTAGATACAATTAATGTACTTAATATTGCAACAAGTAATTAGCGTTATGTTTTGTGTCTATTGCATGAGGTATTAAAGTTAAGTTTAAGTCATGAAGACTCTTTTGTTTAGCTTTCTAAGTCAATACACCTTGCCTTTGTGCAGTTCTTTGAGTTTTGTTGAGATTCCTCAACCAGCTGCAAAGGGTGTTTCAATCCTTCAGTCTAGTGCTCAGACTATTTGGTTGTTTTCTGCCCTGGGCTTATACAACTTTGTAAGGGGTTTTGGATAGGCTTATAAGCAGAGGGGCTTATAAACAGAGGGGCTTATATTGGGAGGGGGGAAGCTTATTGGTATACGCAAATTCAAAATATTGTCACGAAATGAGCTTCATGTACAGCAGTGTTTATCACAATGCGTTTTTCATATACTGGTCTATAACCAGAGGGGCTAATAAGCGGGAGGGTTTATAAGCGGGAGTTTGTGGTATTTCCACATAGGAGACAGTATGTAACTTTGATGTTGACACATGCATAATTTATCCTTCGGATTGGTCACTTCAGATTGCACTTGTTGAGTTCTTAAAGTCAATTCACCATTATCTTTTCATTACGTTGAATTGACTTTAAGTGTTCCGTAAGTGCTTAACCGGGAAAGAGTGCCTGCATTGGTCAAGTTCGAACAGAGCTTGTTACATGTACATGTATTGTAAGGATTAAAGTTATGATCAAATTTCCATGATTTAGTAAAACTCAATCACATGTACATGTACTCTAATGTAATATGATTTCTAGGGACTATGATCATTTGTAAACAATTATTATTTAAATCTAAGTGTGGTGTGCATTATTGTTTACATTACATGGTCCATTTCAAGCCCATGATTGAATGTCATCATAAGTGTTCTGTTGTGGTATTTAAACTTTGAAAAGTAACCTGTAATATGTTATTCCCACGTTTTAGCTTTTATTATCAATTAGATCTTGAAAATTTAGTCTATGGCTGTTAGCATTTTACCATCTACTTTATTGTTTTCTATATAAGATATTTAACTTGCTTAGTAGAAAACTGAAATGTAGAAGCTCTTTTCGTGGCAAATTTTTATCCATTTATAGCCTGGATGTTTGGTGGCTGATGGAAGCAGACAGGTATTGAACAATTTATTTTTTACTCCTACTGATAAGTAATAACAGTCATCTAGATCATTCTAAACAATGATAGTGTGAGATCAGTAGCGGAGAAGTACTTTTTTATAATGGCTTTTTTGAATATGCTTCTAAAATGATGTGTCTCTGCAATCCATTGTCAGTACACGCCCACACGAAAGGTAAACATTTACTTACGTTTCTCATGTCGCTTTTGTGAACTTTGAACTGAAATTGTTCTCCAAACATTTGCAGGCCTTTATCATAAATCTTTGAGAGCAACAAGTTCATAATTAAGTGGGACAATTCTTGGTTTCATTTAAATGACCCATGTCACGGTTTGGGCATCATAAAAAGTTAAGCCTAAATTTTTCGTGTTCATTGTTTGTAAGCCGTGTCAATTACCCCTTATTTTCTTCTTCTTTAACCATCCTTGTTCCTTTTTCTGTACGGGCCAAAATAACTCAAAACACCGTGACTGAGCTCCTTGTTTCTTGTATACTTCTGATCATAGCGTTCCGTCGCTGCCATGGTAGCAAACTTTACCAAACCAACTGCAGAACAGCCATCTTTGTTGATGCATCAAGAGGTAATCCGCCCTTAGAATATCGAAGGTCAGCATACATCTTTGTCGGCTCATTAACTGACATGATTACTGATCGTTACACGAACATGTCACTTTCAGGTAGAGACGTTTTTTCACGAGTTTGGTCACGTGATGCATCAGTTGTGTGCAAAAACAGATTTTGCATTGTTCAGGTAAATGTCTGTAGCTGTGAAACGATTTATTTTCCTTTGTTACAATAGAGGTCTCAGCGGGAGGGCAGAAACTGTATTAAGAGGTGTGTGTTCCTAAGAGAAGCGAAAACCCTTACTCTCATTAGACTACGAGTAATCCCTCTTTCGCTTAGTCCGTCGTGCGTGACTCAAAAGAAAACCGCGAGAAAAAAAATGGCCGTGGAACTCGTGGGCACGAGAAGCACGCGAGTGTAGCCCCCAGGATTTCACGCGGCCATTTTCCCCTCACGCTTTATTTACGGTCTCGCTCGACGGAGCAAGCGAAAGAGGGCCGGACTACCCGTAGTCTACACTCACATACTCTCTCTACCCTGGTGTGTTGCGTATTGATAACTTCTTTGCAGAGGCAGCCTGGCAGAACGTTGAGGAGAGTACAACTCTATGCTTAATGCTCTGTGTTAACTGGATTTGAGCACTGTGGAGCATATTTGCTTCGCATGAACAAAACCTTGTGGTCCAGCTCACTCTAGAAACTTACTTCTGTTTTTGCCCCGGTTCTTACTTGTAAGATCCGGTCTTCCAGATAAGTCAGGGTTCTCAGGTCTAAAACCCGACAAGTTGAGCTACATGACCCGACAAATTAATGGAAAATTTATAATGATTTGGTGGGAACAGTGGAAATTGACCCGTTGGAATTCCTTATTGGCACCCTGCACTGAAAAATTATCAGAAACCCTGAAGATCGTCATGGAAATTTCTTGAAGTTGATTAGTTTAGTTTATACTAGAATGGATCAGTAGTGTCTGGTTCGTCTAAGCAAGAGCTCAGTTTGTAATGTAGCCTCATTTTCATTTTTTTTTTACTCTGCTACAGTGGCACTCATGTTGAAAGAGACTTTGTTGAAGCTCCTTCGCAGATGCTGGAGAACTGGTGCTGGGAAAAAGAGCCTCTTCATCGCATGTCAGCTCATTACAAAGGTGTGGAAAGGGTAGAATTTTATGACCTGGGTAGACAAATATCTCTTCAAGTGTTCGATCATTAAAGTATGTTTTGGTTTTCTTTTCTGGTCACAGATTCTAGTGCTGTTCCAGATGAAATGCTTGAAAAACTCATAGCATCACGTAATGCAAATACTGGTGTATTTAACTTAAGACAAGTAAGTGATAATGCGCGCTGGTCTATTGGTTTGCTCGTTGAAGTCAGGCAGATCACACTCTTTTCTTTTTCTTTTCTTTTTTTTTTTCAGATTTTGCTGGCAACATTTGATCAAACAATTCACACTCAACCCAAGGTGCCCTGTACCGTGATGTCCTCCTCCTTTTTGGCGTTTTGATCCCAGTGTGACAGATAGTCTTATAACTACGATATCATTTAATCCTTACAGGCAAACACAGCAGAGATTTTTGCCAAACTTTCTAGTGAGATTCTCCGTATTCCATCCACACCAGGTTTGTGTAAGAACTTTGTATTCGTATTTACCACTCGAGAAACTTTAGGGAAAATGGGCACAAATTTCCAGCCCTGAGATTTCTGAGAACGTTTGGGTAAGCGCGTTTGATTGGTTGCTGGTGTCCAAAGGCAACCATTAACCACCAATCAGAGCTCACATTCGTCACTCAGTTAATCCGGGAACTTGAAGTGGCAGAGGGGGTCGCCCAAATTGTGTTTCTGGCCAATTGTCCATCACGCTTCTCTCTTGTAACTCCTGAATCTGAGCCATTGGGCCATTAGAAATTAAACGTATGTTCAATGCGTAATGATGCCGTAATGGTTAATATATCTTCTAGATACCAACATGCCGGCATCGTTTGGTCATCTGGCTGGAGGATATGACGCACAATATTATGGATATCTGGTAAGAAAAAAAATCGCCATCGCGTTAAAACATAGTGTCATCCATTTGAATAGATCGTCTTACTGGCGTGATCCTCATAACTGGAAAAAAAAATTAACCACATCGGCAGGTCTTAACCTTGTTTGTCTTGGCTGACAGAGTTGCTCAGCTCTGACTTTCATGTGAGACTACTTATATTTCAAATGTAGATTCTTAAGATAGCAACCCCATCATTCGTTTATTTGAGGAAGGTTTAGAATACAGCAAAATTCTGGAAATAAGCCTTGACCTTAGTTCTGTGGAAAAGGCTCTTGTGGTGAAATTATTTTCGGGGAGAAATGGAGGTTATTGCCAGTTGAAGGAATTTTGTTTCGCCAAAATGATTGGTTGTATTTGAACGAGTTCTTGTGTGTTAAAAATACCACGTGAAACACAAAACAGGACAAATTCTGCGGTTGTTAGATTAACAGCAAGAGTATAAGCGTATTTCTAAGAGCTTAACTCGTGTCTGAGTAGATGTGCGTATATTGGAGAGGACATTTCTCGTGATTGTGACTGTGTTCTTTATTTTAGTGTTTTTATTCTTCCCTTTTTCAGTGGAGTGAAGTGTTTTCGATGGATATGTTTCACGCCCGGTTTAAGAAAGAAGGAATAATGAATCCTTCAGTAGGAATAGATTACAGAACGTTCATATTACAGCCTGGTGGCACTGTGGTAAGTAATATGCGAGAGGAGAAGGCACAGGGTATCCACGGTCGGGGAAAACCAAGGCCCTGTCCACACCAAGGCCCTGTCCACACAAGCCGGAGGAATTTGGAAAAGGCGTTTTCACTCTGAAAACGCATCAAATGTTTTCCGTCCACACTACGCCGGAGGAATGTAAAAACGCAACAGTCACCGTTCATTTTGGATTTGTGTTTGGGGGAAACTTGGGAAGGGGAATATCATGTTTATCGTAACGTCATCGTTTACGAAAAGCAACGTTTCCAGACTGTTTTCCGTCCACACTAAAACGCAAAGCCGGCGTTTTCAAATTTCTCCGGTTTGAAGAGCGTTTTCGAAAAGCTCCGTTTTCGCGACGGATTAGTGTAGAAGGAAGGCGTAACCAGAGAAATAAAGCTGCGTTTGGTCACAAACGTAAAACGCGCAACAATGTGTTTCAACTTGCAATGCAAAAATGTTGCGAGACAAGTTGAAGAAAAATGTTACCCGTATTACCGGACCTTTAAATAAAAAATTTCTAAACCACGACTGTTTTAGGTTTTATAAAATTGTTTTTGCTTCTTTGAAATGTGTATAGGGGAGCAGTGATGACGCAGTGGTGAGAGCGCTCGCCTCCCACCAGTGTAGCCCGCGTTCGATTCCCGCCCGGTGCCATATATGGGTTTAGATTGTTGTTGGTTCTTGCCTTGCTCCGAGGGTTTTTCTCCGGGTTCTCCGGTTTTCCTCCCTATACAAAAACCAACATCTCCAAATTCCAATTTGACCCGGATATAGAGGACCCACATGGAAACAAGCTAAAGCTGACGTGGCTTCCTCTCTAAATATATTAATTTATTTCTACATTTCAATATCCTTTTTTGTCTTTTTTCAGGACGCTTCAGACATGTTGAAGAATTTCCTCGGTCGTGAGCCTAACCAGGAAGCTTTCTTAGAAAGCAAAGGACTCAAAAAATAACTCATTTACATAACGTTAACTTCTTACAAGTAGCTTCAAAACCGTTGGACGGTTTGTAGCGAGCTACATTACTTAATAAACCACGCACAAGATCTAGGATTTGTTGCATTTAATAAAAAAGACACATTGACAGCAATTTTGGTCTCAAGTGTAGTGATTGCTATTCAGATGGAAAAAATAATAGCCCTTTTCACGGTTACCTTTGCTCATTTGCATTACAATAAAATTTAGCATGTATGTGAGGCAATTTCGGGCTATTTTGTAGTTTTAGCCCGAAATTGCCTCGCATCCACGTTCGATTACACTGTGATGCAAATGAGAAAAATTAACCGTGAAAAGGGCTATTAAGAAAAAATAGTTAATGGCGTTCGTATTTGGACTACACTAAACAGGAGGGAAAGTTTGCGATAATGGAAATTGTTTTAGAACATTCCAACGTTTTTAGAGCGTTAAAGGAGGTTCGTGGCGGTTTGCCCATCTTGAAAAGTTTAGCCTAAATTTTTTAAGTTCGTCGTTTGTAATCCGTGTTAATGTTCTCCATCCTTGACCATCCGTGTTCCTCTATGGGTTATTATTCTCTCTTTAGTGTTTTTCTATCTTAATAAACTATTATTCTCAGGTTTCCTTCCATTAAGAGGTAATTTTAATCCTTTTCATGCACCAATTTTCAGGTCTGTAATATTTCATGTAAATGCGGATAAAAAACTCGCATTTTACGATTATGAGAAATTCCTTTCCGCGCATACCACTTACTATCTTCGTGTTTTTGCCTAAACCACGGCTCACGAAATGTCCTTTAACATTACCATTAGGAATAATTTTTTAGACTGTTGCTATGGTTATGATCATTAAAAGGAAAATTAACTGCGATGATCATTCTTCACTTTCATCCACAACCGCAGTTCATATATGAATTATTTCATATAAACTTCACATCATTTCACTCCTCACGGGAAGATATGAACTCGATTAATTGACCTCGCTCCCAATGTGTGGCTTCATAGCTCAGTTGGTACAGCATCGCACCGGTATCGCGGAGGTCACGGGTTCGAATCCCGTTGAAGCCCTGATTTTTTTTTTTTTTTTTTTTTTTTTTTTTTTTTTTTTTTCAGGCTTCTTCTTTCCAATTGCTTAAATTGGAAAATTAACTGCGATGATCATTCTTCACTTTCATCCACAACCGCAGTTCATATATGAATTATTTCATATAAACTTCACATCATTTCACTCCTCACGGGAAGATATGAACTCGATTAATTGACCTCGCTCCCAATGTGTGGCTTCATAGCTAAGTTGGTAGAGCATCGCACCGGTATCGCGGAGGTCACGGGTTCGAATCCCGTTGAAGCCCTGATTTTTTTTTCAAGCTTCTTCTTTCCAATTGCTTAAATTGGGAAATTAACTGCGATGATCATTCTTCACTTTCATCCACAACCGCAGTTCATATATGAATTATTTCATATAAACTTCACATCGTTATGATCATTGTAGCGCAAAAACCGAACTCAATTCAAAAGCAATTCTCAGTGGACCGTAGTGCGAAATAAATTATGCGTGCTGGAATCTTGAAACCTAACTTTGTAATACAACGATGTTGTGTATAACGGGCCTGTTCATCAAAATACGAACTCAATATGAAGGCAATGTTGATTGGTTAGTATGACCTCTCGATGTAACGATGTGCGGAATAAAATTTGCGAGCAGGAATCTTGAAACCTAACTTTATAATACAGCGACGTCGAGTATTTATGCCGGCGTGATTATCAGAGAGGTGAGTTGTGTTAATCTTATTTATGTTGGGATTATGTCTTGGGATTATTCTAAAAGCATGTAATGAAAAGTTCACATACAAGGGATGGCTTATGTCAATGAATCGAAATTTGCGATCTCTCGGGATTTGAGAAAGGCACATATTGACCATGAGTAATAAGCTCGTTATCAGAAGGTCTTAACAAAGTAGACAATCAGTTCAAACGTTTGATTCTTAATCATGTATTTGACTAAAATGTGTCCCTTTTACTGACATTCGTTTAATGGAGATCGTTTCCAAGTTGTCAGTTCAAAAACCAATGGGTAACTGTATCGTAAAGGAAAAGTCACTGATGCAAAACTGGTTCAATATAGCGATTCACCTGGATTAAAATAGACCTTGTCACGGTTTTCGGTTTTTGAAGGATGTATCTCGGCTAGAAGACGCTTTTTTAATTTTTCTAATTCCCCATACATTTGTCTGTAAGTTTATCAGTGTAGCCTGCGAACAGGCTCACGGTGAGCCCGAGCGAAGCGACCCCTGTACCGCCCCGATCGCTTCGCTCTCCGAATTCTTCTGTGCGCCCTCCAATGACGGATTAATGAGGAAAACGTGAGAATATCAGCTGCGATACAGCTACAATAATACAGTTAAAAGCTAGATAAGTTGATTGAAGTGATCTGCCGTATAGCCGAGAACATATTTAAGGAATAGAAAGAAGAATCGAAGCCGAAGAACATGGCAAATATGGGTACTTGAATTGTCGCAGAAATATCTGGAAGAGTTACGTTATCAAACTATTTGCTTATTTCGTGTTGTTTTGTATAATTGACAGTTGTTGAGTGGCAGTTTATTGCACTGGAAAACAGCTTATGCTCTGTAATTAACCACGTTATGCTCCTTGGTAATGCTAAAAACACCTTTGTTTTGATACTTGTAATCACTGAGGCGGTCATTTAGTTCTTGTGGTTATGCCAATATTACTTCAGTTGGCCAAAATTTTCTTGATATGGAACATCATGGTAAAAATCAACTCAAAACAAGCAAATTGAGATATCGACGACCATTTAAAACAATTATTGCCCAGCTTTTTCCAGCAGGCAAAAACGATAGTTCCTCGTGACCATATAGTCTATGCTCTGGCCTGGGTGAACATCAAATGTAACAAGGTGACCGTTTTTAAAACAGACGTGAATTACAATAAAATTAGCCAATCGAGAAGTCCAAACGGTGACCGCGTCCGCCTAATAGAGGTGACCGCTATGGAGGTCAAATATATATAGTAAATATGTGAAGTGAAATTCGGGAATTTGAATATGGTCAATATAAATAGTGACCGACCACACAATTATTTAGTTTGCACTATTGAATTAGAAATTAGCTAAGAAAAAATGAAGCTTTGAAGCTTTAAATAATTCTAGTTTCTAGTATTCTTTCTCTGCGTATCTTTTGCATCTATTATGACTAAAATCCGCAACTCGACCGTACCACGGCGGCCATATTAGTGTTCTTTGTGTGCACTATCATGCAATAAAAAAATAACTAGAAAACCATTCAGTGGATAGTCAAGAAATTGTGATGTTATATAAGATGAATAAAAAATACACTTATCCAAATTTTAGGTCTGTGCATTTTTCCCAGACATCAGATATTTGTTGAAATGTTTCGCAGAAATTCACAGAGCCCAGTATGGAAACGCCATGTTGGCGTACATCCGTTGTACACCAATATGGCGGCCGGAAAATAGTTAGCGTGCGTAGCAAGCGTTTCTGTGGGGTTTGGGAGCAAAGAATTACAGCGCGAAATATGGAGCGAGTAAAAGAAGGGGGCTTTTTTGGCTCTCGCCCCATTTTCCGCGCAGGCAAAACACCGAAAATCCCCTTCCTCGGTCTTTATTTGCTTCCAAACCCCACGGAAACGCTTGCTACGCAGGCTAGAAAATAGTGTAAACATCTGGAACTTACTTTCGCTATCTAGACGACTGATTATCTGTATTGAACAAACAAGCATTTACATAAACACCTCTCCTAGTACTTTGCCATCTAAAAAGGCTAAAAATCACGAGATAAGTATATACTTTTCGACAAACGCGATCGTCGCTTTATGTCACGCGCGGTCATAACTCTGAAATTCAAAATGCGCTTGTTTCCAAATGAAGCACGCTAATGAGCTGGAAAATTGTAAATAGATATAAATTTAGCAGCTGTTATTTTAGAAAATGATGACGTCACGTTAAAACGATCTATTGTCAAGAGATGATGTACAGTTCCTAGCGAAGAATTATTTCGGTCCAATCTGCAAGCAAAATTAAGAAATGTTAATTTGAAAACGCAACTGCAGGCTTTAAAATACCTCAAATACCATGTACCGTTTATAGCCACCTTCAGGGCAGGCTGACTTGGGTGACGGGGGGGGGGAGGGGAGGGTGGAGAGCAGGGGTGGATAGAAGTGTGTGCGGTTCATAGCCAGCAACAAAGCTTTAGGGCTAATTAACAATTATTCCACGAACTCGAGTTGGATATGACACCAATTTTCTCTTGATGACAGTTGTAACATATGCAACAAGCGAGAGTGGAATAAATGTTTTATTAAAAACGACCCCAAAATGTAGAAAACTAAAATAGAATAAAAATAAAATCGGCCCCCAAAATCACGCATGCGCTTACAAATATTTCCAGAGCATGGTATAATGACTCGTATACTGACCATGATGGCCAAGCCAAAATTAATGAAAACTCTTGAATTTCATTGTCCAATTATCCAGTTTTTAATAATCAGATTTATATTCTACGAATAAGATACTTATTACTATTTCTCGATATGAGTTTTCCCTCTGTCATTTCAGAATTGACGTGATTTCCTCGACAACAGATGGCGCTTTGCAGACGTTTCATTTTGTTCTGCTTCACGTTATTGGGGATTTTTGTATTAACCGTTTATCTGCTTCTGACGCGCGCTGTAACATTACGGCATAGAGGTAAATGATCATTGCTATTACACTGGTCTTAGTCATCCAAGACTGCGTGTAATACAAACGGGGATTTCACCTTCAGAAATGGGAGCAAGGATCAAATATTAAGTGTACTTTTCGACTGTTACTAATTACTCAGTCGTTCTTGGCTTTCTTCTAACCCTTCCTCAGTTCTTTTTCTTGCTTGCTTGTTTGCTTGTTTCCTTTCTTTCATTCTTCCTTCCTTCCTTTCTTTCTTTCTTTCTTCCTTCCTTCCTTCCTTCCTTCCTCCCTCCCTCCCTTCCTGCCTGTCTGCCTGTCTGTCTGCCTGCAGTCAGTCAGTCTGTCTGTCTGTCTGTCTGTCAGTATGCCTGAAACCGGGATAAGCTCCAGCCTGATGAGCCACTTGGCTCGCACGCAGACTTTACCCTTTTTACCCCTGTCTTTCTGTCTGTCTGTCTGTCTGTCTGTCTGCCTGTCAGCCTGCCTGTTTGCCTACTTACCTGCCTGTCTGCCTACCTGCCCCGCGCCTTTCCGCCTGCCTGCAACCCTCCCTTCTTGCCTCCTTTATTCATCTTTTTATTTATCCATTCATGAACAGCCGGTGAAATAACGTACCGATTTAGCGAGCCTATTGATAACTCCAAGCAGAGGTCTTTTCCCCCGGATTTGTTTCGCTGTAATTTTAGCCCTGATATCCGGCTCTAACCCCCGAGTTCCCGAATCAATTTTCGTTTCCCTTGGATGTTCACATTCCATAATATCTATACTATTAACACGACATTGCATTCCTCATTGACAGGTCCCAATTCCATGGAAACATTACTATCTGAAACACTCACTCCACAGGTAACAGAGAAGAATAGTTTACATATTTACCCGCTATTTCTAGACTTTCTAAGAGGTTTTGTACTTATTTAAAGTCAAAGTTTTCTCTACTAAAACATATTTTCTGAAATAACGCTTGCATTTTGTACACTGTAGGCAGGAGATTTTATTGACTAAATTTGACTTAAGCAACGCTATAGTTTTATGCACATTTGTCACGACAAATTTTCCGAAACAAAATTTGCACAGCATGATGAAAGGGGCAGAAATTGTTTGATCAGGATATCAGGTTATCTCGACAATCTTTGGGAAACTGTCGGAAATATTAGCCGACCTTCCGTTTGATTTCGTCTGAAAACTTCGGAATTTCTTGGTCATCTTTGGAAATCTTTCTGAAGTCTCTGGGTAACCTTTGAAAGTTTTGGGGTCAACAAGGATTTTCGAAAGTCTTCGGGTCGGGCTCGTAATCTCCTCAGGCCATCGGGTAATCTTCGGAAATTTCCGGAGCAATGGCTCTTAACTAGTCGAGTCATTGATTAAACCATTAAATCTTTTGAGATATATTTTAATTTCAGGTGGACGTTGATCTACAGATTGAGGAAAGACTAGAGGAGAGGAAACGACGCTTAAAGAAGTTCTGTGAATCCTACAAGAAGAAAAACGAACAACTCGCGAAAGAAAGCTACCATCACGTTATCGTGAGCGAGAAATACAAGCTGTTGTATTGTTACATACCTAAGGTGGCGTGCACGCAATGGAAGAAAATATTTCTCATTCTTCATGACAAAACACAAGGAATTCAATACAACGAACACGAGAAGTACCACGAGAAATGGCGATTTAATTATCTAAGCCAATACTCTGAAGGAGCGATTCAAAGACGACTTCGACATTACTACAAATTTCTCTTCGTCCGAGAACCGTTTGAAAGACTGTTATCGGGTTTCGAGGATAAATTTGTTTCGAATATTTGGAATTGGGCCGAAACCCCGCATCATACCAGCGAGATCTTAAACCGCTATCGCAAAGAGCATCCAAATACTACCGGCGATATAACATTAACAAAGTTTATTCACTACGTTTTAAGTCTAAGAGATGAAGCTAGAAATGAACATTGGCGAAGTTACCAAGGTCTTTGTCATCCTTGTGCTGTTGATTACGATTTCATTGGTCATTTTGAGAACTTACGGCAAGAAGCCCCGTACCTTTTGAAGAAGACAGGATTGGATAATATCATCGCTTTTCCACCGATAAAATCGCTGAACACCTCGAGGAAAGTACTCGAAAGATATTCCGAGGTACCGAAGCACATGATTTTACAACTGGGAGACGCCTTTAAAAACGACCTTCAAATGTTTAACTATCCATTTCCTGGTCCTCTCGCAGCGCTGAATATTACCAGCGGATAAAAATCTGGCAAACAGTCCCGTGACCATACTCACATGAGACCAGAAGAGATGACCAGTTAGTAGAGCAGAGGCGTGCGATAACTGAGGGTTAAAACGGCAGTGTTTGTATATGTGGTTGGAGAGGGACCTTGCAAAAACATTAAAGTATATGCCAACAGGAATGCCCCTACGCAGAGTTTGAGCTATTGTCACGACTCTGCAAATCCAAAATCTCCAGATAAAATTATAGACATCAAGTTAATGTTTTTATTTAAAAATAGAAAAATATTAATAATCTTCATTTACCAACGGCAGTGTTTCTTGCAGAAAGGCCAGTGAGTCCGAGCAAACAAATGAAACAAATAATTCAAATTTAAAAATAATATTGTGACGAATTATACTTCTACAATAACAATGATTCGCGGTAAAATTGTAGATTGCCCGTGACAGTGACATTGCCTTCACTGTTGTGTTTTTTAATGGCAGTTATAGTTGGTTATCGTAATTACTTTGCTGCTAGTTTTACGACACTCCGTTAAAACCTACTCTACGGGACGGACCATTAGTTTTTGAGAAGGGTCGGGTGGTTGGGCAATTTCCGCACCCTCCATCCCCCCCCCCCAAAAAAAAATCATGCGCAGCTTAAAGTGCTGAAAGAAAAAATCGTGCAACGGGAGCTGTGATCGAGAAAGTGCTTTCCGCTAACCAGGTCCTGTGTTTGACTTAAAAAAAAAAAAATTGCCGAACCCGTTCCCCCTCCTCCGTCCCCCCTTCTCAAAAAATAATGGTCGATCCCTACGTCAGAATGGACAAAAGTTCTCATAAAGTTCTTTTGCATTACAGCCGGGTGAATGGCATATTGCAGTTGTAATTATTTTCGCCAGTAGCACGTCGTTTTATGGCAATAAACAGATAAGTGCTTCCCCAAACTGTTACCACTACCATGTTTATCACCGCCACCAGAATGTGTCTCTTCCAAGTTATGCGCCAAACCGCCATGATGGGCATGTTCTGGTAGCGAGTTTCAATGGCTATTGACACACTGGTGAAAAACCACTCAATGGCCAGTGTAACTGATGTAGTGATGGCAAACGACTGCAGCAGGGGCAAGGAAGAATTGTCGCTTGTGTAAAAATACTGATAGAGATACAGGTAGCCATTCACGGAGATAATAGCGCTTGATTCATACAGCATGCTCATGATGTTAATATCCGCTCCCAGTCTCTCGCGGCGAGGAGTACGGAACCCTCCCCAGGGAACTTTTCTTCTTTCGAAAACCTGATGGCTTATGTGGTCTATTAAAACCGTAGTACTACGTTCAACGACTTCTGCTACGCCATGGATTACTCCAATTACAACAACGGATTGGAACTTAAATAATCTGAGATCCACTTGTAAGAGTCTCAGCATTACCGCTGCCCCACAGTACAGTGGGACCAACAGCACGAATGAGGTTCCCGGATGACTGATTCGCGACAACCGCTGAACACAAACTCGCGACACTACTTTGACAACAAGTGTTATAAGCGGAGTAAAGATTGCAATTACCATTTTTCCGCTTTTCCCTTCGCCTCTGTAGGTTGGGTAGATCAAATAAGCGATAATAACAGCCGTGAAATATGATAAGATACAAGGAGTTGTAGTGAGCAGGAACATTCTGCAGAGCACCTTTCGGGGGCCTTGGCAAAGATGCTTTACAATCATACACGCTTGTGTGCAAACGCACAGAAAAAAAAGAGCTATCAAAGGAATTTTCTGTGTATTCGTCAACTTGGTGCGAGTGATTCCAAAAGCTTGAAAAAAAATGCGATAAGCCGCATCCATAACGTAGAAGGTCAAACATAACAGGAAGAGTTTGAGCTTAAGTCCTGAGATCTGAAACGATCGAAAGTAAAACAGAGTGTTTAGAAAGAACCAGTAAAAGTAAGCGGAACAGACGATCACTTCTGAAATAGTCCTCATCCATTGGAGTTTCTCTGGGATCGATTTAGTGGAGAAACTTTCGCATTTGAGCAAAGTTTGATAGCTAAGGTAGTAGATCAAAATTGACACGATTCCGACCATGGTAGCACTCAAAATTGATATCAGAAATCCAAAATAAAATGATTGCCAAAGTGAACGAAAAAGTGACGGTCTAATTTGCTTCCAAGCCATTGCTCTATCTTTGGTGGCGACGTCCTGCGTTCGTTCTGTGTCTTCTGTGGAGGAGGCATCGATTAGCCTAGCATGTACTCGACTAGACTCTAGATTATCAAACTCTGTTGCGTCACTGTTGCTGTATTCTTGGTAAATAAGATCATCTACCGGTTGACGGTACCATTCGAAGTCCGTGTCCTCTAGAGGATTGTAGCCGAGCAGGTGTGAATTCTGGTCTGCTTCATCCCTAAAGTTGTAGTGTTCGGCGACGCTGCGAGTGAAACTGTACACGATGTGTCCAATGATCTCTACAACGGTATGGCCAACCATATTTACATGGCAAGGATCGATAAAATATAACTCTTGTATGAGTTCAATTAAGACCTTTAGTGGTTTTATATGATCCCAGATATAGAAATAACAGTATCGCTCTTAATAAGCTGCTGCAGAGTTGAATAACTCGCTCGCGTAACGTTGAAAACTTCCTTCCTTGCTCTGACGTTTTGGTTTTGATCCTAAATCTAAATAACAAAAGAAACGAAACTGGAAACTTTCGAACGCCACTGAGGTGCCGATGGAGGAAGGAAATCTGAAAGGTTAAACACACGTTAACCACTCAAAAATTGAGCAACATTTCACTATTGGAGGAAGTTGGCAAACGAATAGACCTAATCACGGTTTTGGACGCCATCTTGCCGGGTAGGCAAGGCCTTGCGGTCAGAAATTACAGCGTTTGTACGGGAATCGGATGGCAAATAGGTAGCAGATTGTATTCACCAAATTCGGACGCAGCTGGGCCAGAAGACGCTCAGTTATTTTTTAATTTCCCATACATTTGTTTAAATTTTTTTTTCCCGCGAACAGCCCTACCCAGCCAAATTTAGACAAATGTATTGAAAATTAAAAAAATTAACTGAGCGTCTTCTAGCCAAGCTACATCCTTCAAACTTGGTGAATAAAATCTTCTACGTAGTATTTTAACGTTGCGATTCACAAATTGTGTAAAATTCGACTTTTGTAAAAGTTATTTTCCATCAGATTTCCATACAAACACTGTGATTTCTGACCGCTTTGCCTACCCGTCAAGATGGCGTCGAAAACCGTGATAAGGCCTATTCAACTAGAAACCACTAAACTTGAGAATGGATTGGATATGCTTCGGTTTAGTTAACTCCTGTTCGCTCCTTTTTGGCAAAAGCTCATCACTGAGAGGCCAGGAATAGGATCAAAGAAAAGAACGATTCGGAAAGGGTTCCTACTGTCAAACCGCGAGTAGTTTAAATGAATGACATTGAACCATTGATCGTAGCGGGAAGGGAAACACGGTAAAGGAAATGGTAGTTCCACCAAGACTGCTGGCGAGGTAGGAGGAAAAAAAGATAGCAAGCGTTCCCGCCTCGAGTTAGCGCTAACATATTTATTTGTCGCTCGACCTTTTAATTCTTCATTCGATGAAAATACTCCTTTGACCTTTATTTGAATTTCAGAAGGAGTTACCTAAGTAACCGAAAATAAAAGAGTTGAATCATAACTTTGGCTCAAAGGTGTCGCTCTCAAAACAAAGAAATTACGGAAGCTCATTGATTTGTAGTCAGTTGAAAACTGACAAAAAATAATCGTGTACTTGGTTTTGGCTTGTTCAATAACATTTCTCAGACTGATTTATTTTTAAATTCATCTTGACACTCATAAGGAGAAATTTTGTAGGTGTTGAACACTTTTAGGGATGAAAAATTGAACAGGAGGATTCAGACGAGGAAACAAGTACCATTTCCCGCAAATCTTCGTTAAAACACTCGCGAGTTTCCGATTCGTATCAACCAATCAAAAACTAGAACGACCTCTCACCGATGCTCCGAAAACGTAGTATAGCGGAATGAACTGACATCATGTTGCTAGGCAACTTTTCTGACGAGATTCGCGGGCTCAATAAATTCACGGTGATGTCACGTGATACTTGTTGCCGGACTGAATTTAAAACTAATCTGAGTTTGCTTACTTAGAAGAATTTACCTTCTCTTGACTTAACTGAAGTACAACTCAGAGACGCTTAACTGTGTAATAAATTATTTTTACAATACAATCAGGTTTAAACTCTCTCGCGTCCACCAATTTGGCTCAAAGCAAGCCATGTCAAGACAATAAGTCAAATGAATGAAATATTGTAAAATTTCTTGTTTCCTTTTCCCGTTCCGTTCGTGGGACCGCGTTTAAACTGGACACTAGCATAACTTGACTAGCACCACTCCTCCTCTTGTGGATGATTCAAACCAATCATCAGCTTTCTTGTACACTTTGCTGTTCGTTTCCTTCAGCCTGCTGGACTTGTGAGGCCGTTATGGCTTGAATCTGTCCAAGCAACTGTTGAACATCCGGTTGATTTGGATCGATTGCGACATACACCGCGTCATTGTCCACCAATTGCACGCCATCTTCTGACGTCACTGGCACAGCGGTACTCTCCTGTAGCACATGCTCCGTGACAACCTAATAAAGAAAAGTGAAGAATGATAGATTCACGCGCTAGCGATGTTTGACTGGTGAACATGTTGTTTATCCGTTAGCCAAAAATTCCAGGTTTTAATCAGAAACTTCCCAAGATTCTGAAATACCTCTAGAGCTGAAAAACACTTTGGTAGTAACCAAGCTCTGTGAAAGCTAATCTAAAATTGGCGTTTTCTAATCAACGACGATGCCTGATTCAGAGAGAGTTTAATTCTAGAAGTAACCCCTTTTTTTCTAGAGAACAGAACGTCGAGAATTTTAGCATCATACATATTCACCATTTCAAATTTCACCTGTTTTTTTGAACAACTCGATGATTTTTGTCGACAACTAAAAGCACAGAAAATTCAGCAAATCCATAACAAAAATACGAAGTATCAAATTAAAGGTGAAGAACGAAACTCTTTCCATGTTTCTATTTCACCTTCACATCATGCTGTTTAGGAAATACCTTATTCACAGAAGTATTCTACTTTCAAGTAAGTATATAGTGACAAAAAAGTAGAGCTAGCATTGTCAGTATTGTTAGTATTGCAAGTGACGATAATATTGTAAGTAGAGACAGTATTGTAAGAAATGTGAATATTGTAAGTAATGCCAGGATTGTACGTGATGTTAATATTGCAAGTAATGGTAATACTGTAAGTAGAGTCAGTATTGTAAGTAGGGTTAGTATTGAGTGTAATGTTAGCGATGTAAGTTATGTTAGTATTGTAAATTACGTGTGTGTACGCAAACTCCATTTGCATTGGTAATTAATACCCTGGGGATTATGCAAATGACAGTCTAAAAGAATTTACATGTGTTCATCCCATCACTCTACCCGAGGCCGCGAAAGCGAAGAGATTGGCGACCCACCTCCCACCCAACGAGTAAGTCGGTCTTGATCTAGCTAGCCGGTTCTATTTTCGCCTGGTCTTGGGCTTGTCCCAGGCGAGAGCGATTGACCGCATAACTTATTATCATGTCATTAATAACAATACCCAGGGTAGAATATTACACTGTTTTACATGGAATCGCACGTTGCCTTTATAGTACATGACGCAAGGTACCTCGGAATGTTGTCCGTCAGTTTGCTCGTGAATCATCATTTCCGTTCCCACCACCATCCCTGTTTGCGAAGTTCCCTGGGAAGTGCTAGCATCGGGGACATGTAACAACCCGGCGGGCGTCTGAATCAAGTCCGCTGCTTGCTGCGCCGCCGCCGCTTGGTTCACAATCTGTTCTGCAAGTTCAGCGGTTATCTCTGGGATGGTGACTGAGAAGATTTAAAGGACATACGTCACGGTTTGCACATCTGCAAAAGTTTAGACTAAATTTTTCACGTTCGTCGTTTGTAATCCGTGTTAATCTTGTACGTGGCCAAAATAAGTAAAAAATACACCGGTTTTCAGTTGAATGTCGAAAGCAATGTTTAAGTTGGGTTTGGTTATGCATACTGTATTTGCTGAGCTGCGTAAAGTGCCGGGCTCAAACAACGGAAACAACCTGCTCCGAAAAAAAAAGTAGCATGCTGTTATCACAGCCAGTCAGGAACAAAATAAAATAAAAACAATGGGGACTTTGCTATTGTGCGTTTCCCCGCGTTCGCCAACGCTTCTCGTACTTAGCGCCTACTACCTGTTTTCACGCGCTTGTTGGTGATTACTAGTTCTTCCTGCGCCTAGCGCCTGTTAGCTGTTTTCCCACGCTTGCCAGTGGTTACTAAGTCTACCCGTGCTTAACGCCTGCTAGCTGTTTTCCCGCGCTTGGCGCCTGTTGTCTGTTTTTCCGCGCTTGGCGCCAGGTAGCTGCATTCCCGCGCCTGGCACTGGCTTCAAAGTTTTCCCGCGCTTGGCAGTTACACGTGTTCACTCAACGTTTATAAAATACAGTTTAAAACCTCTTCGAGATTTACCTGTTGTAATCTGAGGCTGTTCTGTTTCCTGATCACCGTCCCCAGCGCCACCTTCATTCCTTCCAAGTCGCTGTGTTTGCACCTGATTCAGTAGATGCTGCGCTAAAAGCAACTGCTGCGCCAGAGTGATCTTGAACTCACTTCCAGTCTGATCCGCACCCTGGACAACAATCTGTGGTCCCCCGGCTCCCTCGGTCAGCTCCGCGCTCAGATTGTGAGGCACGATCTCGCCGAGGACCTGGGTAACTTGCTGTAGGAGAGACGTATCCGGGACCTTAGGTTCTGATGCTTTAGTTGCATCCGGGACTTCGCTCTAGCAGCGCAACAAAGAAAAAGATCAACTGTTAGTGAGGCTGGGACTGTATATTCTAAGATTATAGTACATCACTGAAATTGTTTGAATGAGTGACTTGTAAAAAACACTGAAACAGTAGTCCATGTTGATCTTATTTCCATCCTTTATCACTTGAGCTTGATCTTGGGTCGACATCGCTCTTATTCAAGTGAAACACTTGTGAAAGTTTTGAATAAGTCGAGAAAAATCGTTCTCCCAAACTTCCACAAGTATTTCTATTGGACAATTAGATTATGAGCTGGAGATTTCTATTTCTAGATGACGAGGGCGCAGCCCGAGTCAACTATCACGCATAGAAATCGAGAGCGAATAATCTAATTGTTTTAGTATAAATCTAATAGTCGTTCAAAACTTTATCTAAATCCTCTTCCCAGACACTTCGAAAACGCCAAGAAGCGGGCGCCATTTTGTTAACAAGGGCACACTGCTACGCTACTCACTATCTATCACAGGATAGATAGTGAGTAGCGTAGCCAATCAGAGAACGGCATTCGTGATAGAATGATAGCAGATTTACACTAAAACTCGATAGAAACACGGTACATGTTTTCTATTTCTTTTAAAATAAGTGTGCTAACAAATACCTCTTCCTCCTTAATTGGTTCTGTTTGCAGCTCTCCCTCAGACTCAGCATTACGAGCCTCGTTATCCACGATACTTTTGCCTTCATTCTGTATGCTTTGAGCAGCGGATTCCGCCTCCATAGCACCCAGGTCTTCCTGACTATCCACGTCCATATTTTGCCGAGAGGAACTGTCTTCGTACTTGAAGTCGGTTTGGCTTTCCTGACTGGAGTGTTTAGCGTGAGTGTTGAGGTGGTTTTTCAAGTAATTGAGACGCGTAAACTTCTTGTCGCAATGCTCGCAGGCAAAAGGTTTCTCTCCCTTGTGTATGTTCAAGTGTCGTTTGTACGTTGTCAGGTAATTGAATTCTTTCCCGCAAGTGTCGCATTTGTAAGGACGGTCGCCTACAAGCATGGTTAAAAATAGCCAATCAGAGAACGGCTAAAATCGAGCAACAACCAATGCACGGGTCTCTGTAGAGTTACGTCATAAGTATGTCATCATCAGTATGACGTCATCATCACGCCAAAAAGCGTGACGACTTGAAAAGTTTCTGCGGTAAACTATTTATTCACACGTACCTGTGTGCAAGCGTTTGTGGTTCTTGTAGCTGTCCAAGCGAGTGAATTCTCTCTGACAGTGCTCACAAGTAAAGGGTTTAAAACCAGTGTGTAGTCGAAGATGACGCTTGTGGCTTCCAAAATCCGAGAAAACTTTCCCGCAGTAACCACACTATAAAGGCAAGAAAAGAACTCTTAACATCAGGTGAAATAAAAGATGAATTTTAAAAGCACAAACAAAATTAAAAACCATTGACCAGTTACGGGCTTTGCTGGCATTCTTGTCAAAGCATTGCCTGGTCAAATGTGAGGGATGCAGACATGTACTAGAAGGCGTGTACTGTAGTCGTGTTTCGTTTGTAACCGAAAGCCGAGCCAAAGCAAAATCGACGCGCCGGAAAGTTTACAGAAAATACAGCGAAAAATAGAAACCCAAGCATGGCTCGAAATTGCTACCGATACGGTCGCCAATGCGACTTACACTTCATTCTTGGCGACCAAAAATTCTGGTTTAGTCACCATAATGGTGACTACACTTCTCCGTGTTGACGATCAATAACGGTTGAGTTATTTTTGTTTGTAGAAAAAAACACCTCTTAGTCGAGTGGATCAGAGGGTGACTGTCACACCAACCAGATTGGGGCTTCTATGAACAACCAATCAAATTACCTCTTGAAAAGGTGAACCCCGTGTGCGAACATTTGATCCGATTTTAGAACGGCCATCTTTGTTTTGCTACAAACGGGAACAGGATTTCTTGGTTTTTCGCCTTATTCCGACATTTCCGATATTTCCGATGGTGCTTTTACTGTGGTTAAGCCCAGGACTTTGTGGGTGGGTTTAAAAAAAATATTAGAATTTCATAATTGAGCCAAGGAATCATCGCTTGCATAATTACGAGCAGTTCAGGAGAATTTAGATCAAACCATTTATGTTTGCATAAAATATTTCAGGTGAGAATGCAAGATACATGACCACAGATCTCAATCAAGTAGCACTGTTTACGTTTATCAGATATGGTCTTCTCGTTGAAACGTTTCTTGGAATCAATACTCGTTTGAAGTGAATGGCTATGGAAACTTACCTTGAACGGTTTCTCCCCCGTGTGTGTCCTTGCATGGCGTTTGAGATCTCCTAAGTTGGCAAATCCATGGCCGCACTCCTCGCATTGATAAGGTCTTTCACCAGTGTGAACACGAATGTGCGTCTTAAGATTATAGGACTTGTTGAACTCCTTGCCACAGTATTCACAAGGATAAACTCTTCCTGTTAAGAAAATATTTAAGAAATAGAAAAGAGGAGATGAAAGGGAAGAAAGGAAAATGAAAATATTAGTTAAAATCTTTTATTCGGTGGAGAGACCTGGCATGCAGTTGAGGAGAGTAGCAGTAGAGTATTGAATATCTAGACATTAGAGTACTGTGCCAGGGGACGATCTAGGGGGAGGATGCTGGGGTGCACATTCCCCCCCCCCCCCCCTCACCTTTCGCTGAGGTGAAGCCTTCTTCTTTGAATACAGTTTTAAAATTTGTTTATCTCACCAGTCCATTCCTTAGTGGTGCACCCCTTCCTGAGAAAAATCCTGGATCTGCCCTTATGTGCTTGCTACGACCTCTTGAAATAGTGCTTTTGCTTAATGATAATTATTGAGAGATATCTCCAATATCAGAAACATTTATTGGACGATAAAAATTCCAAACATGGGAAATTTTGCAGCCTCTGCATATCTTCCGTCAAATTCATTTGGGAAATGTTTTCCATGGATAGATGCCTGAATTGATTATTAAACAGGTCACATATAACAAGGAAATAATTGCAGTAAAAAGTTTGTTATAAATTACCTCCATTTGAGACAATCCTTGTTGAAACAGCTAAAAGTGTTTGAAAAAAATATGGTTAGTAGAAGAAAACAGATGAACTCAAAATTTTTTCATAATAATGGAGTAAAGTGTGAAGGTGAATTAATCAACATGACACGAGTGTGGAACAAAGAAAAATTCTGAGTCCCCGACAGGAATCGAACCCATGACCTCCCGAACACCGCGTGGGTGCTCATGGAGAGCGAGGTCATTTAACTGAGTTCATATATGACAGGTGTCCTGCATACTGCTAGGATCAACGCTATCGAAGTCATCGTGAGTAGTGATAAGTTAATAAAGATGGTGAATTTTAAGCTCGGTAATGAAATGTGAAGGTGAATTAATCAACATGACACGAGCGTGGGATAAAGAAATTTATCACTACTCAGGATGACTTCGATAGCGTTGATCCTAGCAGTATGCAGGACACCTGTCATCTATGAACTCAGTTAGATGACCTCGCTCTCCATGAGTTCTCGTAGCTCAGTGGATAGAGTGCCTGCCTGGTGTTCGGGAGGTCATGGGTTCGATTCCTGTTGGGGACTCAGAATTTTTCTTTGTCCCATGCTCGTGTCATGTTGATTAATTCACCTTCACATTTCATTACCGAGCTTAAAATTCACCATCTTTATTAGTTTATCACTACTCACGATGACTTCGATAGCGTTGATCCTAGCAGTATGCAGGACACCTGTCATATATGAACTCAGTTAAATGACCTCACTCTCCATGAGTTCTCGTAGCTCAGTGGATAGAGCGCCCGCCCGGTGTTCGGGAGGTCATGGGTTCAATTCCTGCCGGGGACTCAGAATTTTTCTTTGTCCCACGCTCGTGTCTTGTTGATTAATTCACCTTCACATTTCACTACCGAGCTTAAAATTCACCATCTTTATTAATTTATCAGTGGAGTAAACAGTTGCCTGCTCCTTGGAAACATACCTGGTGTGGAATCACCTGGCCCGGGCATAATGGCAACATCACCAGTCTCCAGCTGAGCATGCACTTGTTCACTGGTATCTACAACAGCAGGGCGCTGCATTGTCTGCACAGCTGAATGCACTTGTCGGAGTACTTCACTGGCATCTTCATCTTGAACGTCAGATTGTACGATCTCCATCACTACAAAGTGAGAATTATAGACATTCAGTTTGATGTTCCATTGTTATGCACACCCCACCTCTTATCAGAAAACACTATGTCATCATTAACCTGCTTTTAAAGGTTCATTCCCCAATGGTCCATACCCCAAGTGCAAACAGAATCCTACATTTTGCTACTTATGACAAATCAAAGCTAATGTAACCAAAAAAAGCACTGCTCAGTTTTTCGCAACACATAACACCCTTTAACAAAAATTCCAACTATCGACAACAGTCACTTGCAGGACAAAGTTGAAATAAACTTCCCTCACCTAAACAAGAAATTTAGAATCAATATCTGACTAGGTACAAATTCCCCTACTATTTATTGACCCTAAGGGAGTGTATATTTCCCTGACTATAATTTCACCTGACCTGTGCTGCCCCCCCCAACCCCCCCCCCCTCCCTCACAAAGAAACAACCAGTATGGTGCTGTTTAATTAAGCAAGCCAGTGCACTGGAGATGAGTGTGTGTGGCAAAATACCCTTACACAATACAAAAAAAGAAGTTCCAGTAACCTTGAGTAGCAGTGGTCTCAACATCACAGTGATGCCCAACATTAATAACTGTTGCTTCAATAGTTTCACAGCTTATCTGCTGAATCTGAGACATCTGCGACAAAACATTAGCAGCAGTAGCTTCTTCTTCACTTGACATAGCTGAAACCTTCTTTGTTCTCACTTTGACCATCAATTTCTTCAAAAACTACAAAATGCAAAATATGAAAATGTATTTTAATATCAACTCAACCACCCTACCCATGGTAACCACGATTATAATACCACAACACTGAGGTTGATATTTGGATAATTTGGAAATCAACAAGACAAGGTCAACATCCCAATGCTCAAACTAAACTCTGAACCAGAGTTTTAATGTTCCTGAAGCTAGCATGTGGCATGGCCATGAAAGAGAAAGGATTCAAACCCAAATGCTGTAAATAACTTGACTTATTATGTGGCTAGCTCCATGAACAGACAAGATGAACCAAATCCTCAACCATGTTCCCAGGGTCCTCTCCTATTCAGCCCCCATGGCGAGAGTCCTGTGCTGTTAGCTACCCAAGTGGGCAAGATGGTGCTATCTTGCCCGCTTGGGATTACCTACCCGCTGTATCCTGCAGGAAAACAGTGTTCTTTTTCAATATAATAAATTCTTTATTAACCAAGCTTGTTCAGTCAAGATGGCTGGGTATTGGCAGGTCCATGTATCCTATATCCTATATCTCGTTATGCCATAAGGCACATAAGGCTTTGACATTCTCTTTCCAACCACTACGGTTTGCTGCGAGGTTTATTGGCAGGTCCATAAACACGCAAAAAAGAACTTGGCCAACACTCAGCCATCTTGACTGAACGAGCTTGGTCAATAACCCATATACATGTAACCTTGGCCTTAACAAAATGTCTATCAAAAGAATTTTTAGAGCAGTGAGAAGGCTGGGGGGGAGGGGGAGGGGGTGGGGAGGTTGTTTAAGGTACAAGATGCTATCCCATTGCAGGCCACCCAAAGCATTTGAGCCTAACAGTTTGATGGTTCCAAATTATTTTTATTGCAGGGTAGCAGGAGAGAGCCATTGAGAGTGAATTGTCTTCATTTGTTGAAAAACAGAACAACATGAGCCCTGCCAGCAGTCTGTAACAGTGAAACAAACCTATGAGGGTGTCTAAGAATGGAAAGAGATAGATATATCTTAAGTGCTATAATAGCCTTGAGGGTCATGGTTGCCAGTGAGGTACCCCACCTTAAATTATAGTTCAAAGAATTGTCAAAGAGGTAAGGTAGGTAAAGCTGTATATGGGCCAAGTGGCCTCAGGCCAGAGCTTATCCCGGTTTCTGTAGCATGAAGTGACTAGGAGTGTTTCTACTTCCCCCCCTGGATGGGATGCTAGTCCATCGCAGGGTTACCCCCAGCATTAAGTTCGCTGGTACCAATTTATACACCTGGGTGGAGAGAGGCTCTGTGAGAGTGAAGACCCTTGCCCAAGTACACAACATGTTGTCCCCAGCCAGGGCTCGAACCCAGACCGCTCAATGCGGAGACAAGCACACTAACCATGAGGCCACCAAATTACTTTTGCTACCTGACAAATGAACTAAAAATCATGACATTTGCATTTTAATTTTTTTTTTTAATATATCCAGTGGACTTTATAAGGTAATTAAATGTTCTCTGTCAGGAACAAATAGAACAAAACTTTGGGCTGTCCGGAACAGACATCACTGCTTTCCAGCTTTTACTCGACGTAGAGTTGATTGTCATATGTCTTCAGTCATATTTTTTTGGCTCAATACCCTAAAAGGTTACGCTAAAGCTCCCACTATGGACCTTTTAAGGCTGAACACCTGAAAGGTACCAAAAACCACTTTTTTTAACCCCAAAAAGGTATGACAAACACCCCCTTCCTTCTTATAAGTCTCCATAGACTTTTAGCATACAAAATCTGCTTTTTACAATTTGCTTCTCATAATTTGCATACATTTAATGAATTAAGACTGGTGGAAAGAACAAGGGTCAGGGTTTGAAGATGAGGAAATAACTTATGCAAGATACAAAATGCTCTTTTCCGCTTTTCAAGAAAACGTCCAATGAAATTTTACGCTTGAATTGTACATGTTTCCACTTCTCCTGACCTTAACTATAATAGATAAGTGATCATATTGGAGAGTTCTTCATAAAAAAAAAACACTTATTCTTGTCTTAGTTCAGTCAGAAAGGAAAATTTCCGAAAACTTTTAATAAGACTGAAGCCGTTAGCTAAGTATCTACTATACGGTCTTAATATTAGCTGATCGAATTATTCGGTCTTCTTTTGCAACAAGGACTCGATCAAAGCGAATATCAACATCAGTGTTTATGCCTAACTTTCGAACCGAACGAAACCGTAGATTTTACGAGAAAACGGATAAAATTGACGCTTATTAGCAAACACAATGAAATCAACAAACAGCTCAACCCAAACCACAGGCCCCTTAATCTATCTACGATGTATTTCGGTCGTAATTCCCCATAAAATCGTACTAAAATGATCCAGTTCCATTCTCAAGATTGTTGATCATAAATTCCTACCTCAGAAAGCAAAGAAAGTCGAAATCTTGCTAAGTCACCGCGCCTTTCCAAAACAACACTCAAGATGGTGGACGCTAAGCAAGCGTGGTTCCTTTGCGAAGCACAACAGACTTCCCATCATACCATGCGCGCGGCGTAATCAAGATAGCGGCTTCAAGGAGCTAAAATACGTGACCATCTGAAATGGTAAATATCACCATTCTTTGCTGTCTTTTGACTAATTATCTGGAAGAAGAGTACGTTATGACTCAGGTTCATCCTCTCGTAAGGATAGTGTTTGCGTTGTTAACGATTTGTCCCCGTTCAACAGGCGTTAATTTGTTGTCTTGAGGTAGCTTGCGCGCGCCTGTGGGTAGCCTTTTTATTTTTATTTTATTTTCATATTAGGGGTACAGACGTACCTGTTTTGTCTGTCATCAGTCGATGCAACAATATCTAGACGTAAAATTTGCCACGGTGGGTGGGGGCAATGGTCGAAATCAGCGATTTATCCAGAGGCGTTTAAAGGGGAGTGGTGGGGTAGAGGAGTGAAAAATAAGGCCCCACTAGCTGGAGCGGCAGTCTGACCATACCATATCACATAATTTGATTTTTGGCCTAAATATCCTGTTTCCCATCATAATCTATTTTGGAAGAGGGGGCTTGCTACCAAGAGAGGGAGAAATTTGGGGGGCCTCAATGGAAAAGAGGGAGACATTCCGGTTAGATTGTAGAATACCATGCCACTCATTTGCATCTCACTGAATTTGAATGGCTCTTTTTGTTTCTATATGCTTCATTCTTAATTAGAAGCATAATATTTGAGAGATTTGTTAATGAGTGGGCCGGTATTGCAAACTCGTTCCGACATTCCCTCAATAAACGTGAGAGTAACAGTACAGACTGTCTTTCATATTATTTGTTGCTTGTCTTGATTTTGGTTTTGTCAGCTGACCAACCTTTATTCTGTCCTGGGGTAGAAAAATGTCTTTGAATTTCACATGCTTAACTCCCAGGGATGATGGTGGTGAAAGTTACATTTCTTGGAATGATGGCTATTTTCTAATTTCTATTTAGGAAGTACTATGCACTTTCAGAAATACATTTGGATGTAAGTGATGACATCATTTTGACTATTAATCAGCAGCATGATTTCCAGGGGAGCAAAAGTTGCTTTAGGAGGAGCATTTTGTTTTGCTGCTGCTGTCATTTTCTTGGTCCATCAGATGCAAAATATTGATCGCAGGAGACTCAAGGAAGGTGTGATCAGGGATTTGGAGCGGCAGGAAAAGAAGAGGAGAAATGTTGAGGAGTTAAAGGAACAAATCGAACTCACCAAGAAGTTACAAGAGCAAAGAGGCAGAGATCTTTCTAAAGAAATGGAATGACATGAAGCAAGTTGATTGGGGAGAAATAATTTATTGTTTTATATCTTTTTTCATGGTTCTTTTGGGAATTAAAATTGTAATGCATACTTTGAGGGTAGTCCAATACAAACAAATCATGAGTATGACTCGTTAAAGTAGCTATACTATCTGTACCATTCATGGTAAAAAAGGCAAAGTCTGCATACAAGCCAAGTGGCCCATCCGGCCAGAGCTTATCCCGGTTTCTATAGCATGAAGAGACTAGGAGTATTTCTACTCCCCCCTGGATGGGATGCTAGTCCATTGAAGGGTTACCCCCAGCATTAAATTTGCCAGTACCCATTTGTACACCTGGGTAGAGAGGGGCACTGTGAGAGTAAGGTGTCTTGCCTAAGAACACAAGGCAATGTCCCTGGCCAGGGCTTGAACCCACAGTCTAGGGCACTAATCATGAGGCCACTGCACCTCCATACAAATGGTTGTTTTTACCATTCTGTGCACTTATTAATAAGATTTACACATTTGGCAAATATGGTGGAGATTGACAATCCATTCATTCCATGTCATTGTGGGACTAAGAATATTGTTGCATTTCAGTCTGAGTACCGAGGGTAAAACAGTTTGACACCTGGTACAATTCAATGGTGAAATTACGTTAACAAGATCAGAAACTGAATATGATTTTACAGATCATCAATGGATCGACTTCACTACAACTTTTGACAAATCATACGGTCCTATTCATGAACTGGTATATTGGACATGAGTGTCTTAGTTCCAGATAAACAAATATTTATTACCACTTTGCATAACATTTTATTTTCTTTTATTTATATTTTTACAGAATTATTTAGAAAATAGTCTGACACTTAAACCATTGTCTTGTTGATGTTGGTGTATCCCACTCCAACACATGATAACAGGACTTTGTTTTCTCCTCCTGTCTCTCTGTCATTGTCATCACCTTGTTGTGCTTCAATTTTGAACATTACTCCAAAAAACTCTTTCAAATGCCTCAAGAACTGGATGCTGTTTGCAAAGGAAAACACAATAGTAATACAATAATTAATTAAACAGGCTACAAAATAACCAAAATCAATACAGTCATACATAAATACATGTAGAACAGTGATCTTTCTTCCTTTCTTCCATCCCTGCCCTGTCCCTCCACCCTCTTCCTACATCCATTTTCCCTACCCCTACCTACTTTCAGTTCCTTCTCCATACCTCCCTCCTCCATCTCCACGTCCTTGCACCCAACCCATCCAATTAAATGATGTAGTTAATGTCTGATCTTTAGTAGACTTTTCGAAACAGCAAATTCGAAAACAGCACAAAACATGTTCCATTATCAACTCTCCTGACTCAGCATCAATATGTTCTAGTTCTACATTATGCAAAGTAAATTCTTACCTGTATGGTGTCAGTGGTCCAGTCAGTATTTTGGAAACATCTCTTTGTCCAAGGATCATGTAGAGAAACACAAGACTCTGATGCCGAGAGTCAATGCAACCTCCCTATTGAAGGAAAAAAAACAAAATAAATACTTCATGAATATTGGACTGTTGAATGAAGTTCTACATTTTGCAAAGACATGAAGCAACAGGACAACCTGCTTTTACATCAGGTAAGCATCACCACCTTTGAAGGCTGTTACACTCACGCAACATTTTTTACAACTTTTTGTGCAAAATTGCCACAAAAATGTAAAGCAAGGTTTTGTTTTAGCCTGTGACTCACCCTGTAAATTTCTTCAAGTAACATTTCAGCTGCCTGCTTGCCAAGATCCTCAGGGACAACGGACTGACCCTCCCCTGCAGGGGCAGATGCTGTCTGTACACACAGCATGGCACCAGTTGTTGTTTCTGCGACTAATGAGATGCCAAATCCTGGTGACCTGCATGAAAGAACAGTTATAAACAATATTATCATTAAATAAATCTCACAGCTAAGAACAGGTTTGTGTTGCAAACTTCTCTAAGTTCCTCCATGCACAACTTGCACTGTACATTGACGTTTGGCTGTCTGTACAATAAGATCTTTCTGCGAAGGCCATATATTTTCATTGCAATTACTTAACAAAATGTTACTTGTCAATAGTGTTATCTAAAGCTACAATTAGAAAGACAAATGAGCATGACATACTTTCCTGATTGAGCTCCCTTGCAGTGATCAGTATAAATATAGATATCAGAGACAAACTGATTTAATACACTACGTGTTGCATCTACCACTCTGTTGCATACTGCAGGTGACACTCGCATCGCATAACTTTATAAACCAATCAAAATTAAATGCTAGTTAAGGGTAATACAAGTAATTCAGGGAATTAGTATTTAGACTCTGGATCGTTATTTATTAGTTTTTATTCAAAAATGTGTACTTTTCTAAAGGATACGCAAGACCTCGTATTCTTTTTATTTTACCAGCATCTGTAAATTGGATGGGTCGTAAGGTTCTTCTTACAGGACAAGAGAAAACCACTTCACCTCCCCCCTCAGGAGGAGCTCCTCTTTTTACAATCTGCAAAAGTTAAAGTTGGTTAAACTTATTGCCCTGTGGGGGTCACCATGAGGTACAGTGATGAGTTAAGCTGGTTATTTCAAAAAATAACTAAAAAGAGTTAAAATAAGTTAAACCTTTTCAGGAAAACGACCAATTTTTTAAGTTTGCAAGACATGTTTCGACAGAGCTTCTGTCATCTTCAGTTGAATGAATGATTACAAAGCAAGTTGAATAATAAGTAGGCAAAAATGCTAATTAAGACAAATAGTAACAACAAGAACGTGAAAAGGTGTAAGTTAAAAGGATAATTTTAGATTTACATGGTGTAATTGCTGATTGAGGGAAGGTAGTTCTTTTTGAATATGAATAGCCTCCTTTATCTTGAGTTGAAAGCTGGTAGTGGCGTGATCTAAAATATGAAAGCAGTCTATTGAACACAATGAGCGACAACGTTCAGAATTCTGAAGATGTTTGAAGATGTGAGAGGCCCTATCAACGGCTAAGTGCTCACGTACGCGTGTGGAAAAATGTCGGGAGGTTTCGCCGACATAACAGGCATTACAGCCCGCACATGTAAACTTATAAACCACACGTGAACGAAGCCCGTCGGGGATAGGGTCTTTCACACCAAAAAGGTTACCTATCTTGAAGGAAGAAAAAACTAATTTGATGGGGCATCATGAAAAACTATGGTTGGAGAATTTTCAATGCTCTAAAATTTTATTTTATCGTAGGTATGTTGACGACACTTTTTGTTTATTTCACTCGGAGCACGATGCTGTTATATTTTTTGACTACATTAACTCTAGGCACCCCAACATAAGGTTTACTATGGAAAAAGAACTTAATCGCAAATTACCCTTTCTAGATGTTCTTATTGATAATAGTGACACTAATTCCTTCCTAACTAGGGTTTACCGTAAGAAAACCTTTACTGGGTTATTAACTAATTATTTTAGCTTCACCTCGTACTCATACAAAGTAGGTCTCATTAGGACTCTTGTTGACAGGGCCTACAAGATCAACAACACTTGGTTGGGGTTACACGAGGATATAACCAAGCTTACTGAAATTCTCAAAAAGAACCTTTTCCCTGCCCATTTAATTGAAAAAGTGGTTAACCGTTACATCACTGGGACCCATAGCAATCATTGTCCCCGGGGCTACCCCCTTACCACCTCGCCCACGTTTTACTTTAAGCTGCCATACATAGGCCATTTTTCTGTCATCACTCAGAAGAAGATTCGACACTTAATCAAGCGCTATTGTAATGATTTAGACATCAAATTAGTTTTTTCTTCCTTCAAGATAGGTAACCTTTTTGGTGTGAAAGACCCTATCCCCGACGGGCTTCGTTCACGTGTGGTTTATAAGTTTACATGTGCGGGCTGTAATGCCTGTTATGTCGGCGAAACCTCCCGACATTTTTCCACACGCGTACGTGAGCACTTAGCCGTTGATAGGGCCTCTCACATCTTCAAACATCTTCAGAATTCTGAACGTTGTCGCTCATTGTGTTCAATAGACTGCTTTCATATTTTAGATCACGCCACTACCAGCTTTCAACTCAAGATAAAGGAGGCTATTCATATTCAAAAAGAACTACCTTCCCTCAATCAGCAATTACACCATGTAAATCTAAAATTATCCTTTTAACTTACACCTTTTCACGTTCTTGTTGTTACTATTTGTCTTAATTAGCATTTTTGCCTACTTATTATTCAACTTGCTTTGTAATCATTCATTCAACTGAAGATGACAGAAGCTCTGTCGAAACATGTCTTGCAAACTTAAAAAATTGGTCGTTTTCCTTAAAATATTTACATGTCTGCTGCTATCTAGACCTTTTGGAAAGTTAAACCTTGGGTTGAGAGGAAAAAGCATAGGAAGTACATGTAAGAGAAGAATCAAGAAGCAGACCAGGAGTCCTTTTCCCCAACCAACCCTCAGTGACTCCTCATACAACAGATAATTTGTCCTGATTTCATACCTTCAGATCAAGTCCTTCATCGTCAACCACAAATTTCTTGACCAGAGGAATAGTTACAGTTTTAATGATGTCGACCTGAAATTATGCACGTCAGTCAATGCCCTGGCAATAATTTTATTACCTTGTAGAACCAATAAAAAGGTACCTCGTCAAACAATCAAACACTCAATATTTACAGCAATCCCTTGACTTAGGGATTACTGACATACCGTTGGATCATGTCTGTCATTTGTTACTCCTCTTAGAGTCAGTCTGATAGGTTTCTTGCAAAACGGTGCTAGTGATATCACAGCCTCTAAGTAGTAGCCAATAGAACGTTGAGGATTGCAGTCATGGTCGATGGGACCTCCTGCTAGCAAACCAGGTTTATAAAAGAGCGTTGTACCTGTAAAGGTGACAAAGTTGAAAATAGCTATTAGTATAGATATTAATTTTTTGCTCTGCATATAGTCCATTGATTGGCTAAAAGAGTGGTCCACAATTTTACACTTGGAACACAAGTGCTTTTATCTAGACTGTTTGCATGCACAAGCTATTTTCAGCAGCCTTTCCTGTGTTAAATAGACATATGACAAAAAAGGCTGCTAAAGCTGCACTTCTGTAGTCTGTACAAGCAACATTTCTCTTTGAGATGTTGAAATATTGATCTCGTCCGTTTTTACTCTTTCACTAGTTTGCCTCGATCCTCATGAACAAACGAGGACAGCCAACATTTCTCCAGCTGTAGATTCGTATAATGCTCACTGAGTTTTAACCACGTTTACATGTAAGCTTACATATAATGTTGAGACAAAATTTATTCCAGTATTTATCAAGAGTATTTATCAGTCTTTATCATCTAACAATAGAAACCTGACGAGCAATCAATTCCGATGTTTGAGTGACGTAAGTTTTACCTGTTTCGTTTACTTCGATTCTAGATCCGTTTGTTAACTTGTCCAGCAGTCGTATAAAGCTAGCCTCAAAATCTTTCAAAAAAAATACAAGCAAAAACATTAGATAAAGGCACGATTTTTGCATTTAATTTACGAAAAAGGCACCACCTTTCAAACCAGGATCATCTTCAATAGCCCTTATGTTTTTAATTTTCACCGATTTTCCGCTAAGCGTCGCTAAAACAAGTCTTTGTCGGAAGAAATTGCAACCCTCATAAGTCAAATCGGCCGCCATATTGAAAACAAACGCACGTGGCTATCGAGACTTCTGCTCATGATCCAAAAGTGAAGCTGCTGACCAGAATACTGTAAGCTCGCGCTCTGGTTTGAAAATGGCGGACGACGACATGGAAGGGTAAGCGAAAGAAAATGCCGTTATTTTGTGTTTCTTCTTGTTCAATCATTACAGCGATGCGTTTTACTAATAGCTAAGTATCATAGTGAGGTTTTGACCGAGTGATAATATTTTCTATGGTCCTTTAAGTCGTTAAATTGTAAAGATATATTAAACAAAAACTGACGTTTCTTAACACACACACAAAACTATTTTAATGGGCTCGAAACTCGTAGTTTAAGTAATGTGCTTTTTGTTCACCGTAGATATGATGATGACCTCGATGAGGTCGAAGAAGAGGACCATTTCGAAGATGTAGACGACTTAGAGGTTAGTTCAGCGGGAAAGATGAGGTTTCCTGTTTGTACAGTTAGTGATGGTGCAGCGGCGCCTAGAATATGGCATTGTGTTCTCGGGCAAGACACTTTACTCTCACAGTGCTTCTCTACATCCAGGTATCCAGGGGGAGTAGAAGTAATCTTTGTCACTTTAACAATGCCAGAGGAACCAGGCTCCAATATGGAGGCATGGCCTGTGTCCTCATGGTTGGTGGGCTCAGCTCCGGATCAAGTGGTCTGGTTTCGAGCCCTGGCCAAGGACACTGTATTATGTTCTTGGGCAAGACACTTAACTCTCACGGTGCCTCTCTCCACTCAGGTGTATAAATGGATACTGGTGAATTTAATGTGGGGGTAAACTACCAGGCTGCAACAGTATGGGCTACTTGGCCCCTACACAGATCTTAATTTATCTACCTACCTTACCTCTTTAATGCACAAATCTTTACCAAACAGGGAGATTTCACCAATTTAATTATCTGCAACATTCTTTTCTAGCCAACAGAAGACCCTGACAATATTGACATTTTGCCAGCCACAGGTCAGTTTGTTAAGATTTACAGCAATTACTACAAGTAAATATAAGAAATATCATATATTTGAACTGCAGAGAAAGATATGAAGACAGGGTTGATCATTGCAGTTATACACACAGCTTGTTAAGCTGTTGCAAAATTAAAGCCTAAAAAAAAAAAATATTCAGGCTTGAACAAGATGAACAATGACGTCTTAATAGCAACTTCTTTTTAGCCCACCAAAGACCATATAGGCCTTATGTGCAACAGAGCGCAAAGAAGATAGGTGAGAGAAAGACCATATAGACCATGCGTAATTTTCTGACTTGCCATTAGCACAAACTGAGAGGCAAATCAGAGAGCTATTCAAGCTAACCAGAGTGCTGAATATTTAGGTTTACCAGAGTGCTCAGATTCTTGCTCACTAATCACCCTTAATAGCCCTTTGGTTAGCATGTTTAGGGTTACATGTAGCTCTCGAGAATGGAAATGGTAACCTAATAAAAAATCCAGCTTCAGTCTTATTTTTAGTTTTAGTGTAGTGACATGATTTTGTTAATGTCTCACAAGTCTCCAGTCTACAGTTATTACACCATACCATTTGCATTAGTTTCAAAACTCATCTAGTTGCAGAACTGTCCACAGTTAGGTTTTGTAATTTCTATTATCTATCATTCTAAGCCTGAAATGCATACAGAGAGCTCAATAATAAAGCTCTCTGTATGTATTGTGGGCCTATGATGATAGATAATAGGCTATTTGCAGGTTACAAATTCAATTTTATGTCCACATTTTTGTGACAGGTCTCCTTTTCATACAGAGGCCATTTCTTGATTAAAAAATAATGTACAAACAATAGCCTCCATTTGGCCTAAAATTATGCTTGGATATTTGTCCACCAACATTATTTGTTCCAAGAAGCAACAAATTTTCTCTGGAAATGTAGCCAGTTGCCTATGACAATAACACAAGTTGAACCTGGTCACCAAACGTTTGTTGTGCCTTACTCAATTGGTAATCATAGTAATCATAGTATTCAGTCCCGTGACACATTTAGACCAATTGAGTGCGAGTTAAAAATATTTGATTGATTAAAATACATGACATTGCATATTCTGAAACATTTTTCTTCAACTTCTAGAAGAAAGTCAAGAACCAGCAAAAAGAATAACAACACCCTACATGACCAAATATGAGAGGGCAAGAGTTCTAGGGACACGAGCATTACAGATAAGGTACAGCAAAAATCCAGCTTGTTATTAAGGGTACATGTACAGTGTTTCCGCCAGACCGTGCCATTGCAGGAATCCCACGTTGGAATCAGAGATGGCCCCCAGAAAAACAAAAAAAGGGCCAATTTGGCCCTTTCTTTTTACAAGGCTGCAGGCTTAACACAGACACAGTATTTTAAAAGCCATCCCAGGGCTCGAAATTGCGACCATATCAGTCGCCAATGCAACTAACATTTCATCCTTGGCGACCAAAAATTCTGGTTTAGTCCCCATAATGGCAACTACATTTCTCTGTGTTGACGATCAACGGTTATTTTGTCACACATATAATGTCCTTCTAGAAAATCATATTGAAAATATTCAACATTCAACATTCTAAAACATTCAACATAAGAAAAGAAGTCAATCTGTCCTTTTGCTCATAATGCATGGATCCTTCATACTGGTAAAAGAAACTTTATGGAGTAGAAACACTTCAAAAAGCACTTACTATTAAATCTTATCATAGATCCTAATAAGCTGTTTATTTTTCTTGGTACCCTGATGCATTTTTCCCTTTTGTAACTTTCAATTTATTGGCCCCTTTCCTAAAAAATTGGCCCCTAAAAAAGATCTTCAGGGGCCAATTTGGCCCTCAAGTGAAATTTTCTGGCTGAAGTGCTGATGTAACATTGGGTCTTTTTTCTAGAAGGCACAGTTGCAAAATGGTTAGTATATCTACAGCCCCTGCCCCTCCCCCTGGTGGGGTGCACCCCAAAGTGTTTGGTGGGGGTGTGTGGTCCAAACCTTGAAACTCGTATATAAATTTCAGACCAAAATCTGTGATTTTCCATGCCCTATTTCAAACTTGTGCCAAAAAATCCATACCCTACTCCAGTAGTACACGGCTCCAATATAGAACTGCAGCTAAGCAGAAATGGCTTCCATTTGTGTAAACATTTGATTGAAGGGCTAAACATTTGTCAATATTGATGTGGAAAAAAATAGTTCCTTGTAACAAAATACACAATGCCAAGCCAGCGTGAAAAAGATACCCTATTTCAGACCAAAATGGTCAAAATCTATAAGAGAATCTTTGTTTACAATATTTGCGTCATTACCATAAGTGATACAGTTTCTGATGGAGCTACAAAGAGATTAATACTGAATATTGAAAGGGCACAGCACGATTAAGTTTCCCAAGGAATTTGAGCGCAATGTATTGAATACTTTTTGTGCAACGAGGGTTTAAAAGCTCAAAATTTTGCAAAGAATGTGTAAGCTCATTAGTGCTTTTGCCACACAGAAATTTTGATGTTTTTGAAAGCCATTTTCTCCTCAAATATTACACCCAAAGGGCCAAAAATTTCACCACTTACTAAGTTTCACAAGCTCTTTACGTTTTTCTAGTAAAATCGTGTCTAGCATGATGCCTTCTGTGCACAAAGTCATATGTTAATGAGGAAAAATGTAAACAATGACGTCAGCAAAGATTCGCCTATACCTTTTTCAGACCAAAATTGCTCATGTACTATCCCTGTTGGACTGCACAGACACTGTACCTAGCTATATAGTCCATATAGGGAAGCCACCCTGAGTATGTAGTCTCAGCTTGAGCAGTCTATGTTCAAGCTCTGGCCAGGATCATTGTGTTGTGTTCTTGGGTTAGAAACTTTATTCTCACCACCTTAGAGTGTAAACTTGAGCGACCTGTCAAAATGTCAAGAGTATCCTGGAATGGGTGAAACTCACAAGCAACCCATCCTGGGGAGAGTAGCAACATTTTTGTTGCTTCGCACTATTGAATCCTCTCATTTATTTCCTGGATTTATTTCACGTTTACTTGAATGAAAAGACATCTTCTCCTCATACATGCAACAGGTACAACTCTCACCTCTGTTGTTTTAACATTCACAGTATGGGAGCTCCTGTGATGGTGGAACTTGAAGGTCAAACAGATCCTTTACAGATAGCTATGAAAGAACTCAAGTAAGTCAAAAACCAACACACAAATTGATGTGTGTACAAAGATTAGATATGTAAGTCACGGGCACTAGAAAAGAACACCACTGAGATTATGGTGACAAAAAGTAGTGCTGCAACTTCAGTGTCTCCAAATGTGTTGCTCCTTGACTTTGTGAGTTTAGACACATCTGTTCATGCAGAAGTGTGTAGTTACTTAGTTTCCTTGGTTTTTTTGCGCTTTTTGTTCAGCAGTCTTCTCTAACTTGAAACTAACTGCTGAAATGACGGAATCGTACAATAGGGATCCAACAAAGGTACTTTCGATCCCCAGTCCCGCCAAGAGTTTTGGCTCAATCCCTCCATCCTGCCCCACTCAAGAATGCTTCTCATGATCCCACCTGGTTAAAGTTACAGTTTTTCGCATTAAAAAAAAAAAAAACCATCCGTGACGTGTGATCTTGTTTTTCATCCTGTATCCCACTGTCAATTTTAAAACTATCCCACATCCCGTCTTTTAAAATGAGCAAATCCAGCTCCCGCCAAAATATTTTTATCCCGCATACCACCATTAAAATTTCTATCATCTCGCACCGCGCCTCCATTTTTACTTTCATCCTGCATCCCGCAAAACCCATATGTATGTTAAACAAGTAGGACATAAAAATATCATTTTTTTATTCTTTTTTTCAGAGCAAGAAAAATTCCGATCATTATCCGCCGATACCTTCCAGATGGGAGCCACGAAGACTGGGCCATAGATGAACTCATCATCACAGAATGAACTGCATCTTCGTCGTCCTCTTGTCGTCTCTTTTTTTTTTTTAACAATTTTTTTGTACAAAAATTTACTTCTCTTCTTTTTAACCCAAATTCAAAGAACACTGTACAAGTTCGCGTCTATTTATTTTAGTTGTATGTGTGTGTCAGTGGTAATTGTATTTATGTCGTACTTTCTAGTGATTGCAAAACGCGTTGATAATCACTTGTGGAGACTGATCCTCGCTTTTGTAGCGTTAAGAAGAAGCAAAAAAGAAAAACCATCTTTCTTATTGTGGCTATCCTTACACTTGAAGCTTTCTCCTTTTGTACATGGGAGAGTTCCGTTTACGGGCTCTTGTCCCTCAAATAGCTGTGGACGTTATATACTTTAGAAAGTATTTTTAGTGTCTGCAGAAACCACTCGCTCCAAATAAACGTTGTCGACATTCGTTACAGAGGTAAAATCATCCAGCCAGGCCGGCTATCTCAAGGTGGTTCGTTATTTTGTCTGTCCTGTCTCGATGCGTTCAGTGTGGTTACTGGACAAGAGACTTATTAAAAGACTGAAGACAGTCTTACATTTCGTGTTACCCACATCGCGTAGCCACTTCATTTCATACCGTTATTGTGGGGAACTAACGGCTGGAGAAATTCCGGCCAAAACGCCGGCTCTTCGTTTTCGTGTGGACGGAAAACATTTTGAAAACGGAGCTTTTCGAGAACGATGACGTCACGATAATCACGTGATTTCCCTGACCGAGTTTTCCTCAAACACAAATCCAAAATGACCACTGATTGTTGCGTTTTTAAATTTCTCCCGCCCAGTGTGGACGGAAAACATATGATACGTTTTCGGTGAAAACCTCCGATCCGTTTTCAAATTCCTCCCGCGTAGTGTGGCCTGAGCCCGAGTTAACCTGAAAAACGCCCGAAACGTGCAACCGAGAAAGAAAACTGAAAGATGAATTGCATGGTACAAAAATCTTTTACTTTGTGTTGTCTTGCGACCAGTTGCAGTCGATATTGGAGACTGGGAACAATCAGGAACGATATGAGAAGGAGCACATAAAGAGGAGAGTCTTCCCCATGACCCTTCGAACAAAGGAAGAGAGGCGTCTGGAGATAAATCTGAGAAGTGACATCCGGAGACATTTGTGTCGCAATAGTTGCGAGAGGAACCGCCTGATGTTACCAAGAAATACACGCAGTAAAATTCTTTCGTAAAATTTGTCCTTTATTTTCTCTGTTACATTAACAAATCTTAAATGTAGGCTTTGGAAGCCACATCTTGTAACAACATAGACCACAAATAGTTTATCACTTTTCCGAGAGCAGAAAGTAAGAGAAAAATGGAAAGGCAAGGAAAACGATAAATTTCTGCTTACACGTGAAAAGAAAAGAAAGTGACTTGTAGTCTAATGATAAAACACAACTTAAATTAAGTGTTTGCCTTCAGCGTTTTTACAAACCAATACTACTTTCTTTCTTGACAAAACTGACTACATCCTAAACTGATGAAATATTATCTACATCTACATAAGGCAAAACGATAGATGATTGCTATCTCCCTTGAAAATATTAACATTCTAATGGAACATTTCATAAACGAAATAATGAATTCTTTGTCATCCGAGTAGGTCTTATGCGTGATAACATCACAAGCTCAAAATTCACCACCAAGCCTTGTTTGAGCGAAATTTTCTAAAACCTCTGGCTCCTTCGTGTTGTTTTTACGAGCGTTATCTTTTTCATCTTTGCTGCTTTGGGAATAGGCTATTTCCGAGATGTCTTAGTTTTGCCTCTGTCAAAACAAGTCTCAGTTCGTGCGAAACCATTTATATCAAATTTGTTCAACGCACAGCTTTATTTTCATGCAAATCAACCTCATTTTCATAAGAAAGGTTTTGAACGAAGACTCGTTTTGAAACAGAGGCACAAGGAAACTCGAAAATGGCCTATTGGTTCACGATAAAATTTACAATTTGAATTTTCAAACGCAAAGCTTAGTGGAGAAATTAGCTTGTTTGATGTCAACATACACAAGGGCTATTATTCTCAATATATATCAATGAACTGGCGGTTAGATAAACTTCTTTCTCTTGTATATTTACACTCTAGATTATATTTTTGTAAATCATACACGATAACGTTTCAAAATACGAAAGTAATCATCTTTAGATAAATATACACACATGATAAACATGCCATGGATGTCCTGCATCCATCATAAAACTTAACCGCTAATCGATGTGATATAAATACGACGAATTTAGAATATCTTTTAAATTACAACGCGAAAGAAAAAGAAGACTGCAGAATAGGGAGTTAGTGATAAACATGAAAAGGCAAAGTACAATCATGGGTAAGTTATTTGTGTAAAAAGGGTTTTTCTCATGAAATATGTATGGCCGCCACCTTGAAAATAGTACCTTGAAACTTCCATTTCGCGTCCTTATTAAAAAATCCCCATGTTGTACTTGAAGAAACTTGAAAGAACTACAATCGCACTTTGCTTTAAAAAGAAATTGTTAGATATCAACAGAACTAAATATCTTCTGAATTTAGACGAGTAAGGTTTTATTTAGCCCTGTTATGAAAAGCTGACCAATACTTTATATCTTTGGGCGTAGTCTTCTTCAGAGCTCTCGGTTCGATCTGAGGAGGGGCACTGGGACGAGGATGTCTGTCATGTCAAGTGAGGCATGGCCAGCAACCTCTTTCCGGTGTTCGTACTTATGAACGATTAATCTTCACAAAGCCTCCTTCATCACGTCCAAGCCAGTACAAATGGGCGTAGCCCCTCGCCCGTCGTCATGTCTGAGCTCCGCGGTTCATTATCGGATAACTCCACTTTAGCCCCGTTTTCGTTGGTTCTTTCCAGATCGGCTCCATGATCATTTGACTTATTGTTTACCTCTTTAACAGTGTTCAGTTCCGCTTCATTATAAACATACCTAACCGCAGAGGGGTTCTGAATGGCGAGCGGATTTGGGGTGATGGCCGGCGTAGGGATTTCTGTTACCTAGCAATGATAGACACAAACCGAAAAAAAAATATAAACTTACAAATAAAAGTCACAACTTGATAGTGTTTACACGGCATGCGTAAGTTTGTGGTACCAAATACCTTCATTGTTTATATTCATCACAAAGTCTGCTTCTTGTTAGGATTAAGGTGGAGAATTTTACGTCTTGAAAAGGATTTGGACTTAGAGTGCATGATTGATATTTCGTTTGCTGATTTCATTTAATAAAGTAGTTTCCAGACTTAAGGCTCGTGCAACGACCTCGTAGCAATTTGCACTCTCCATTCCGCAGAGGCTCAAAGGGTTTTCGGGTAGGGAGAATCTGCTGAGCGATATGAGTGCAGGCGCAAGGTTAACTTTGTGCCTGCACTCACCTCGCACAGCGGCTTTCTAAAACGAACGTTTCGAAACTCTTCGGTGAAGAGAGGTTACCGCACTGTTTTTGATGACCAGTGTCTTGATTTTGGAAAATCATGCCAGTAATTCGCTCTTCTTAACATGTTTCCCTCAATGATTAATTATTACGACTTACCACTGGCCCTGGACCGGCTAAGGACAAAACAACAGGTAAAAACACCACGCCATTCAATGTGCTGATCAGTACCAAGGCCACATGGAGGATAAAAAAGTATCTGCGAAAGAAATGCATTAAAAAGTCTTTAAAGGGACGATCCTTAAGTTACATATCATACAGTGGAACTCCGTTAATCCGGTCACCAACAGGCTACAAAAATCTGGTCATATTAGCGAGTGTTTAAAGGAGTTTTTTAAATAAGAAAATTACTGACTGAGCTTTTGTTCGGGCCAGAATAAAGTGACTGTAATAACGAGGTGGAGTTAAGGCGGGGTCCACTGTAAAGCGAAGAGTTGAGGATTTGCATAAGGTTATGGAATTCATTTTACACGAGTGTCAGGAGAGCGGATACAGTAACCCAAGGAATCAGCACAAAAATAATGGTACAGAGTATGGTCGGTCAATACCAATGCTCAAAGATCTTTCGGATCAAGAAGCGAAAAGTGAGCGAGAGAAATAGCCCTAAAAACGCTTTAATATTGCAAGGAATTCTCTTTACACAGTCTTTAATAAAGAGAACTTCTCTACCAACGTACTTAACCGGCTATTAAGCCATTTGCTGCGTCTTTCTTAAACAATCAACATAAAGAAACAACAACGGTTAGAATTATCTTTTAAGTGTCATTATAAAATATGTTACTGAGAAAAGCCGGCTTGGTAACCTCTCTTACCTGAATACAAAATAGAATTGGGATCCTGCTAGTACCACAACACTTAGTAAAGAAGAAATAGCACCATTCACAGTCGGAGCAAAAGCGTGTTCTATTGCCTTTTGCATTCTTCGGTTTCTGTCGCCAAGGGCGTGGAAAAATGCCTGCAAAGTGAAGGACTCGGTCATTTTATGGTACTGGGTAAAGACTGACTAAAAGACGTTACAGACTAGTTGCTACATGTATCTACAAATGCTTGCAAAGCTCTCTAAACAGTGGCAAAGAAAACATAACCCAAGGCTTCTACACTCGGACAAAGTAAAAGACCTGACTGGGACAGCCGAAGATTCGTTCTGGATTTGACGTCACAGCTTTAACTCTCCCCAGATTCCCCATGCGCGGTCGCGAACCATTCGAAACTCGGTTTCGAGGGGGCACAGAAATTCGAGGATTTAACCAAATCGCAAGATTTTTGCGGCAAATTACTCCACAAAATAAGCTTTATTGTTTTAGCGAAAGAAAATGTTTGGGGTTAGGTGCGCTTTAAACCAATTAGGCGCAAAGCTTTGAGCAGTTTTCAATTGAATGTCGAAAGTAATCAGGCAATTACTTTGGTTTTGGTTTTGGTTTTACTACGGTTTGAGATTAGCTGAGTAATCTAATTGGTAAGTAATTGGTTTGATTTTGGTTTTACGACACGTAATTGAAAATCGCTCTAAATAATCGTGGCTTGGTCTGGGAACATTTTCCCGTGCTAAGCACACGTGGCATGTTTTTCCCGCGCTTAGGACGCGTTGCATGTTTTTCCCGCGCTTAGCACACGTTGCTTGTTTTCCTGCGTTAGGCACAAGTTGGATGTTTTCCCGCGCAACAGTAACCAGTCGTCACGGATCTCTGTAGAGTTTTCGGTTCCAGTCTCAGATCGCGTAACTATAACAAACAGGTGTCGTAGTTTCGGTTTTCTCCTAAGCCTATAAACGTCTTATTTTGAACGATCCAATCGAAAAAATTGTTATCACAAGATAAAGACAACATACCATAGACATGTGTACAGTGAATTCCATACCGACTCCAACGAACAAAATAACTCTAACTGCAGGAAAAGCACTGACTTTTATACCAGCGAGACCCATAAAGCCATACACTTCCACTATGATCATTGTCGGGACAAGAACAATAACAGCAGCTGCCCGGATGTTGAACAGAATGATCACCATGACAACGAAGCTCACCGCCAATGAAATAGAAATCGCGATCAACATTTGCCTTCTCAGCCAGATGTACTGCTCCCAAAACGTGAAGGGCACACCACTAGGGTAGTTGGGTAATCCGTCGTCTGAGTACTTGTCACAGATCTTTCGAACGGCCTGGGAAGATGAAAGCGATGATTGAACAACAGTCGTTCATGAGTAAAAATTTTGAAATGGCTGCCAAAGTGATGGACTGATCTTTCGCGTTTAGAGTCGAACAAGTACTTCTAAATTAAAGACAATTTGGCAGACAACAAAGGTGGGTGTATAATTCGATTCATCGATTACTTTGACAGCCTTTAATAGAGGCGTTGCCAAAAACCACGTGCGAGGGTTTTGCGCTTAAAAGTGATTTACTTCCGCGAATTATATTTCTGTCTCATTTTCTTACATAATTACAAAACTTTTTTGGCTTAAACGGTTTTATTTTCAATGCCTATATAATCGCAACCATATCCGTATGGACTAGTCATAGATATTACGAGTTGGCTTCAAAAGCGGTGGAGAAATTTTACCTAATAATCCACAGTTCTAAATTACATGGTGCTACAATGTCGTAGAATCTTCCCTTAGAAAGAAGAAACTTTGGTACGCGATATTAACTAAACGGTTTTTGACGTTGACGAAAATAAAACAGAATAGCGAAGCGCGCGAGTGACGTCATAACTCAGACAAACTCAGACAAACAAAACGGAATGATGGAAAATTTGACGCTTTTTCAAGCGCGTAAGCAAGTGTTCCTAAAACAATTTTTAAAACGAAAATTTTGCGTTCATTTTCCCATATTTCTCTCAGAACACGCTTATGTTGTCTGGCTCTCGCGGGGCTCCCGCGTTTAATTTGCATTCTCTTTTTAGACTTCGCGCGCTTCGTTATTGGATTGCTTGATTCTTTTAAATTAGTCAAATTCCATGAAAGCACGCGAACTCACCTCAATCAGTTTCACAAAATCCTTGGTTTCGTTAAGGCCAATAACATTAAAGTTGTTATTCGCAAATGTGATTGGTTTGGCAGTGGGCACTGAAAAAGAACGAGCGTAAGGCTAAAAAAAATTCTTTTAAAGTGTTTCATTTTCAGATTACTTCAGTTCCTTTGGCTATAATTCAGTTTACAGGCTCTACGTTGTGTCTACAACCACGCTAATTTTTACTAATGTTAACTGACAGTTTCTCTTTCATTTCTGGTATGCAGTTATTCCCCACAATCCTTTACTTTTCTCACCGTTTACATTCTATGGCGTGGAGAGAATAAGAGAAGATTGTCATGACGCCACGGTATTGAAAATAGGAAGTCTGGAAAGGAGACTGGTTCGGTAACAAAGTGATATAGTTCAGTGTTAATTAAAAAAAAAAAAAAAAGAAGAAACTGGCATGGAAAATTACCTTTCATTGCCTTGTCATTTTGTTTGTTTTTGATGTTTGTCCAGTTGACTGTCTTTGGTTTGATGACGGCCTGCAAGAAATAGACGGATATTACGTTATCGAAATGCACGTATTAACTTGTCACAGTACAGGATTACAGATATGGTCTTAACACAGCTAACTGATGGCTCGCTTTCTTCGAGTGTTACGACTTTCTTCGAGTGTTAAACTGTGTTTAAAATACGTTGCTTTTATAACATACTTGTGAGAATTGGTACCCCAAGAAGTCTTCATTGGTCCAAGTTGTCAGAGCTTTGTAAAATATTTCTGGACGAATAATTCCATCATCGCTGACAAGTTTATAGTTTCGAACCTGTAAAGCACAAATACACCCATAATTGATCACCAAGGTTACATTTCATGGTGAAAAACATTCAATCAAACTCATTGCAAGGCGCCTCAGTGTTCCAGGCCCCGTCCACCTACGCTGGAGGAATTTGAAAACGGAGTTTTCACTCTGAAAACGCATCAAATGTTTTCCGTCCACAGTACGCAGTAGGAATTAAAAAAGTAACAATCAACGGTCATTTTAGATTTGTGTTTTCAAAATGTTTCCTGTCCACAATAAAACACAAGGCCGGCGTTTTCAAATTTCTCCGGTTTAAAGATTGTCACGAAAAGCTCCGTTTTTGTGACGGATTAGTGTCGACGGTAGGCCTAACCGTAGAAATAAAGCTGCGTTTTAAAATTCCTGCGGCGTAGTGTAGGCTTAAGTTTGCCCATACTTGAAGTTATTTCCATCTCGGCCATAATCATTCTTTCGCACTTCGTAATGGTTTCCTCCAAGAGAGCATGAAGAGTAAGCGAATTAGTCCCCCATAAAGGACTCATTCCTAAGGTGATCCCTCTCAAGTTATTTTTAGATTACTATTAGAATTAGCCGATCCTTTGACGTGAATTTTACACGCGTAGAGTTTTATCCTCCACGAAACATCCACGCAATACATCGTCGAGAGAACTACAAACCATATCTAGAAATAACTTGAGACGGTTTCCCTTAAGAATAATGCCTATATGGGGAATGAACTCTCTTACTCTACATCTTCTCTTGTTTCCTGTCATAATTTGCCGAGGTTGCTTTCAGAATGCCGAAAAAATTCTGCAGTTTACGTAGCAGACACTCGAGGAGGGACTGTAGGGAGTGAGTCGGGGTGGTGCGTGCAGCGCGTCGGGCGGGCACCCCCGGGGGAACTCCCGGTCGGGGATGCTCTTCGGAAAATTTGAATTAAACCCTGAATGACACCTATCTCGGCTAAAAGTAGTGGGGTTTCGTCATGAACACCCAAGGTAAGACCAGAATCCTTGATTTATATCCCTAAGCGAGACGACAGACATCACTGACCTTTTCATACGGGTGTCCCCCTTGGGCGGAGACAACTCCTACTTGTACTATGTTGTTACTCAAACCCCCTACCCATAGGTTAAAATTCGCCGTCGGTGCCTACCTTTGATTTATCAATTTTGTCTGAGTTGTCATTCTGTGAGAGTAATTTGTAGGCAATAACACCAGTGCTCGTCGCATTGTCGTACCAGCCGGCGTATGTGATAGAATTATTGGCCCAGTCCTGATCAAATGATACTTGAGTATCTACATAGACAACAAATATTGTTACTAAAAAATCTTGATACTGTCTGAACAGAGCGGGCGCGGAATAATCCAGTGATAATGACCTAGCCTAGATATCCGAGCGGGGGGGGGGGGGGGAGGTGCAGGGACTCCCTTATAAAGAGGACGGAGGTTCTCGGCGTGCCTTTCAGGGATTAAAAAAGCAGTTCTGATACCTCTCAGGGTGTTCAGCCTCAAAAGGCCCACGGCGGGAGCCTTTGCAGAATTTTCAAGGGTGTTAAGCCGAAAAACGTATGACAGGAGGTTATGTGTTGTTTTAGAATTGGTACTCTTAGAGGTGAAAAACATTTCAACCACACCACAAGACAGGATTTAGGTAACTCGGAGGGGTTCTTTTCAAAATTTCCGACGAGCCCCCCACCCCGTCCTTTTCATATCGGAGCCCCCCGCGGACTAGAAATTCCCGGAATCACTGGCTAGTTATTCTTTTGTGTACTAAGCAGAATAAAGTAGTAAGCGAATGTAAACATTTGGGAACGATCAGCGCTTTTTCCCTTGGTTTGAACAAGCTACCCATCTCTATTGAGACAAATAAAAAACGCACAACAAACGTAATTTGATGTCTAGTGTCGTCCCGGAGCAGCACTGAACTTTAACTCAACAACCAGTATACATAAAAGAAAAGGGCACAAAATCCACTGTATAATAGTTTCGAAATCATGCATACACTCGCGAAACGCTCTCGAACAGAAATGAACGCATAAAATTAAGGACTTTCGGCCACGCGAAAGCAAAATCTCCCTAACAAAAAAGAACAAATAGACACAGCGTATGACGAACCAAATTTTAGCTGATGGTTAGTGCGCTCGCTTCCGGATCAAGCGGTCCGGGTTCGACCCCTGGTCGGGGACGTAGCGATGTGTTCTTGGGCAAGACACTTAACTCTCACAATGCTTCTCTCCACCCAGGTATATAAATGGGTAAGGGCCAATTTAATGCTAGCGGTAACCTTGCGATGGACTAACATTCGATCCAGGGGGAAGCAGAAATGGTCCTAGTCGCTTCATGCTACAGAAACCGGGATAAGCGCTGGTATGATGGGCCACTTGGCTTGTATGCAGACTTAGCTTACATGACAAGTCAGTTGGAAGCACAAAAGAAATCCACAGTACACAGTCGCCAAAGATGTTCAGCTAACCTGGTTGCCAGATTAATATTATGGTCATTATCAGCGAAAATTACATTTCTGAGGCTTATCAGACCTGTTCTTCACAGCGGGGCAACTGTAGTGTCAACTGTTTCTAGTTCATTTTACATCCCTTACCATTTAGCCATTCTCTAAAGGACGTCAACCAAAACTTGGGACTTTCTTTTGAGCCTGGAATTCCAGTTATATTGAAAATCTGGTGACAAGAAACGGAAAAGAAAAACTTGTTGCTTCTTTCGACAATACCCTACCTACTCTATACAACAGTGCGGCCCAGTCCACACTACGAAATTTGAAAAGGGAGCACACTAATCCGTCACGAAAACAGAGCTTTTCGAAAACGCTCTTCAATCCGGAGGAATCTGAGAACGCCAGCGTTTTTAGTGTGGACTGAGAACATTTCGAAACCGGAGCTTTTCGAAAACGATGACATCATGTGATTTCCCCGGCCGTCTGAGTTTTCCTCAAACAGAAATCCAAAATGACCCGTGATAGTTGCGTTTTCAAATTTCTCCGGCGTAGTGTGGACGGAAAACATTTGATGCGTTTTCAGAGTGAAAACGCCGTTTTTAAATTTCTCTGGCCATAACATTTCTAACCACTTACGTTTTTAAACTCATTATAGTAGGACAACAATTTCTTCTGCTGATTAGCGTAGTCGAAGTCTTGTGTAACGAGCGCCACTGGATAAAACGAAAAATATTTGAGCCTAGCCTCGACAAATTTGTATTCCACGCCTTTTCTTGGTACAACATCTGTGAGGTCCAGGCCACTTTCAACTTGGAGTGCGCCGTAAATTCCAACGGCGAGGAGACTGAGGAAAAATATTATCACAACAACCTGGAAAAGAGAAATATGTTCTTTGTTATTGCTCGTCATGTTAACGATTCTAAGGAAAATGGTTGTGCACGTGCGTTATATTTCTTGGTACATTTCTTTGCCGTCCTCTGCAAAACAACAACGTGAAATGACAAAGTTCTGCGTTCTCTGGAGAACGTGAACCACGACGGCTAATCTTTGAAATTTCATTTTCTCAATTGAACGCTACTGTCCTCAGCTCTATATTCAGTTTCGAGATAGCTTTGACAAAGAGAAACAAGCTAAATGACTTAAGAGTATCGTGAGTCGAGGATCGGCGAGGCCGGTCACTGTCGTGGTTACTTCAAATTCCTGTTACGAATAAGGGTAGACCTGGTTTACCTTGACAGGCATTTTTTGCAACCACACACCATAGTAACGTCTTGCAAAGTATGCCAGTGAGAGCCATTGAAGCTTTGTCTTAAGAAAACTGCACCAGCATTCAGACTCTGAGTCACACTCTTGCATGCTTTGTGATGTAGAAATCCTGCTCATTGACTCCACGCCTGGCGACGATCTCGAGTGTGAACTTAATGTTCTCAAGGAAGAAGCATCATCCATAACCACAGCAGTTTTTCCTGCTGAAGCAGGTTTAGCCGGTAACGTAAACGTAACCTTCTTTGGCGCATCAGTGGACTGCTGGGTCCGCGCGTCTCTGTCATCTCGGGATGATGAACCTACAGCAGTGGCTGGACGACTCGTGCAGCCATGACTGTTATGTCTTCCCTCAGTCCAAGCTTCTGATTGTTTACAAAAATTATTTCCACTCGCACTTTGTTCGGGGTAAATTTTTGAAGATCTTGTAGTCCTTTGGCTTTGATAACAAAGTCTTGTGTTGCCAGGATCTCGCCTGCCTTGTTCTATTTCTGTCTGAGTTTCCGTAACATTTGCTAAAGCGTCCGCCCCGCTTTTGGAAGTGTCTACTCCACCACTGCTGGGAGTACTACCCACAGCTGGTAATTCAAGGTCACTTGGATCTTCAATTTGCCTGTCTCTCCTGGAACGAGGTGCCTTGTGAAGGCTCCACTCGGACGCTGCAGATACCTCAAATGTTACCACACTCGAGGAATGTACTGTCTTTAAAGCAGTTGCCTCGACATTTCCTGGGATTATGACAGGGTCACTGGAATTATGTTCCGATGGAGGACTAGGTCGGTACCGATTCTTCACCTGTAGGAAACTACTATCACTTTCTGATGTTCTTGAACTTCTCGGGTCTAGAGATTCAATTCTTGTGTTTCTGTAGCAGGAAAAAGAAAAAGAAAGGAGAAATACTAACAAATAGATTCCATGTTGCTGTGCGTTTGTTCAGTAAGTGATCACAGAAGACGTCAAATTGTGGTAATAAGAACAAAAAAGTGGCACATGGGGCGATAGCCGAGTGTGTCATCAATGTTCCTACCACATCTTGACGACTTCTGTGATCAATTTCTTAACAGACGCACGGCAACATGAAATCTATTTGTATTATATAATAAAGGAATAAATTGTTATGACGTAATCTATGCGTCTGTCCTCCAGTTGATCATAAGTAAGAACCAATCAAAATGTGAGAATATTATAATATTAACAAATAGATTCCATGTTGCCGTGCGTCTGTTCAGTAATAGATCACAGATGACGTCAAAATGTGGTAAGAACAAAAAGCCGGCCTCTGCCCACTTTGGCGAACACGAAAAAGCCATTTGACGTAATCTATTGTCTATACAAATTGAAGCAATCTCATTGGTTGCTATACGTAGCAAAGAATTTTGATTGGTCCAGGAAAATCACGCCACTGTCAAACTTGACTCGAGCGTCGCTTCTCGTGGAATGAAAACTTACAGCGAAAGCAGAATTGAACTGCGAAATCTACAAATCTTAAAGAAAATCATGGATAAGTCAAGTCAGGTTTTGTCATCAGAGCAGCCCTGTGAGTCGAAAAGCTTGGATGTTGCTTCGAATATTGCAGGAGTTGAAAAACTACGCTCGGAAAACTTGCGGTTGTGGTCAATCTGGAGGCCATTCGATTCGAGTTTTGAATGAAAGGAACGTTAGTGACGGTGGAAATTTGTGTCCTCTGTGGTTGGTGATTCTCAAATTAGTGTGAAATAGTGTCGGAGACACCTTTTAGCTGCGATACAGTTGGCCGTGAGCTGTAGTGAGCTATACTTTGCTCGCTGCTGTATCCTGAAACGGACCGGAACATTCGCATCGGAAAGCAAGGTTATGTGTTTATTTTCACTGAAGTGGTTTTGATGTTTCATTCCAGACAATCACTGTGTCAACAGTTATTTTGAGACTGAGAAAAGCTCAATGTTTTAAATAAATGAATCTCATAAACATTTTGTTTACTGGGTCGAGACAAAGCAATGGTTCTCGGCCTACCAAGAGACCAATTTTGTGTTTGGTTTAGTCTCGCTCGACTGCCGACTGAAACTGCTCGAGTATTTTTTCCGAGTCATTTTATAAAACAGAAACGGCTTTATCCTTCTTCTTCCTGCTAGACTATGCTTCTAGTACTTGTTTAATGCCTGGACAAGACCTTCTTGTACCTTATCTTTTGCCCAGTCATGTAAAATATTATCTAAATTCTCAAAACTTTCCGCCATTTTAAAACACAGAGGGAAAAACTTTGAAACGATAACGTCATCGTGCGTCTGTCCTCTAATAGATCATAAGCGAGAACCAATCAAAATGCAAGAATAACTTGGGTTATTATATAAAACATATTACATAATTACATTAGATAACAGTTTCACCACTCCCGCAAGAATACAGAGCCATCCAAATTATCGGAACACGCATCAATAGTAATTGAGAACAAATTGCCGCCTCTGAGAAATCTCTGTCACCTTTTTCTTCCACGGAAAGTTGTTCAAAGGAGGCAACATCGTTTGGTGGCTATTTTGGATGGGAGAGCATGATTGCCGGTTAAATCACTCGAGTTTAAGTGAACCCACAAGTTGTACCTTTTGCAACAGCAAAGCAGGTCACAGCCGCGACTTCTTCTGTTTTTGTCGATCGCAATCATTGAAGGGAAGATCACAATTACGGCAAGACAGTTGAACACAACCACAATAGCAAGCTAAAGAGAAAGAAAAAGATTGAGAGAAAATCAATTGTCATACAATGTTACTGTCATACAATGTTACTGTATTCAGAAGCCGCGCACCTCTTCAAAACCTACAATTTCATTCGCTCTCTCAGTGTATGTACCTACTTCTTTTGTTTTAAGGCCTCGTCCACACTACACCGGAGGAGTTTAAAATCGGAGGTTTTACTCTGAAAACGCATCAAATGCTTTCCGTCCACACTACGCCGGAGGAATTTAAAAACGCAACAATCACCGGTCTTTTAGGACTTGTGTCTGAGGTAAACTCGGTCAAGGAAACCCCAATTATCGTGACGCCATTTTCGGAATGCTCCGTTTTCAAAATGTTTTCCGTGCCACACGAAAGCGAAAAGCCGGCGTTTTCAAATTCCTGGGGCTTGAAGAGCATTTTCGAAAAGCTCCGTTCTCGTGACGGATTAGTGTAGACGGTACGCCTAACCGTAGAAATACAACGGCGTTTTCAAATTTCTCTGTCGTAGTGGGGACGCTACCGAAGAGCCCGGTTTATTGTTTCTGTTGTTGGTTCTATTATTTTCTTAGCCAGTCTTCTTTTGTATGTCACTAAATTTCCATTTTGTTGCAAAGACAACTGTATTTGCTGAACTAGTCTCGGGTACATAGTGAGTCTGTCAAAAACAACGTGACAGCTAGCTAAAGCATGCCCCAGAAAAAACCCTGAACAAATTTGCCTTGTCACAGCTTTTATAAACAAAGTATACTGGTTGGTAACGTCAGCTGTGAGATCATGATTGCTTTTCATATTTGTTTCTTTAATCTGCACAAACCTGTAAAGAAAGCGACCTCAAAGCTGGTATGGGTATGGGTGCTACCATAAAGAATGCAAACATGTTATTGAAGGATGTCAAGAACACGCTGACTCCAGTACTAGCAAGGAGGTACACTGCAGGATCCTAAAATAAAAAAAAAAAACAAAGCTAACCAGCATTAATAGATTATCGGGTTAGAATACGAAAATACTACTGTGGCAGTCTTTTTTCTCAAACATTTCTAGGTTTGTATTTTTTTTTTGGACAAGGGGGTTTACATTAGAGGTTACGTAAATTTATGAGACTTTGGGCACATAACTATGAGAAGCAGACCCTGTGATAAACTACTTTAGGAGCTAAGATCAGGAAAAGTTGAGCAAACTCTTGTGAGATTTCGTGGATCGAGCTGAAGAATCCGATTACTCGTAGTGTTTTTGCTGAGAAATAGCTATTTTAAAGTAGGTAAGAAACCTGACGTTTTCCGCCAGACGTCCTTATTTTTGAGAGGTAAAGAGAGAACTCTCAAATTTATCAGTCAGATATCGAACCCAAAATCCAGTGTAATAAACTACAAACTCCCCTCGCGTTCACAAACCACACCGCGCAAAGGGGTCTGGACACCCTCCGCGTCAACAGAGAAGCTCTGGCCATCGTTACTGATTACGTACCTGGTCATTATCTTTAGCAGATGAATAAGTGTGAGATAGTAGGAAGATATCATTGACACCCAAACTCAGAGCAATAAACGGCAAGATCTACGAGAAGAAAAACAGTGCAACGCGTGTTCAGTCCGTTGAACACACTTAAGTATCGTATTTGGCAACGCGTAGTATACGCAATGTCAGTTCGGGAGTTTAATCAACGACGACGGCGACGCCGAGGACGACGCCAAGAAATGCAGTTACAGAGTTTAATTCGAAAAGGAAATACGAAAACTTAGCCGTCGTCGTCATTTTCCACAAAATACGCAGAACTTAGTCATTTCACGTTGTTGTTTTGCAGAGGACGGTTACAAAATGCAGAAAAATTTCTAACGCACGTGCACAGCCATTGTTGTGCTCACTAACTCTTTTGTTTTGCAACGTTCTCGTTGTCGTCGCCGTCGTGGTTTGCTTATGCTCCCTTTTTTGGGAGTCTGGAAAACCCGAATAGTGAACAGTAAATAGTGGCGAATTAGCCACGAATAGTGGCGAATACTTTAACCTGAACAGCTCTCCTTTTAGCCTGAATAGCACACAAGTTTTTTAACAACTTGAAAGTACTCTTACTGTTACATTTTTAAACTCGGATAATGCATTTCTAGTTTTTTTGATAGGTTTACTGAACCTCGGTTATCAGACATTACACATATAAAAGGTAAGGTTAAGTCTGCATACGGGCCAAGTGGCCCACCAGGCCGGAGCCTATCCCGGTTTCTGCAGCATGAAGCGACTAGGAGTATTTCTACTCCTCCTGGATGGGATTCTAGTCCATCACAGGGTTACCACCAGCATTAAGTTCGCCGATACCCATTTATACACCTGGGTAGAGAGAGACACGGTGAGAGTAAAGTGTCTTGGCCAGGAACACAACACAATGTCTCCGGCCAGAGCTCGAACCCGGACCACTTGATCCGGAGACGAGCGCACTAACCATGAGGCCACCGCGCCTCCCACCATTATACCTGTGTTTGACCTTATATAGAATATGACTGCATTAAGTATTGCTTAGCTGAAATGTTCTAGCCGGGAAGCGAAAGTTCCGTTAGAAAAAAGGCTGAAAACAACAGACTCGGCGAGCTTTCTACCGCGGAAATACATGATATAACTGGCAATGCCATTCCAGAAACCGCAAAAAAGAAAACACAGAATGCAACAATCAACTTCGCTACATAAAGTTTAATACAAAACATTTTTAAATTGAAAAGGCTTGTAAATCCTTATGTCCGCCTGCAATAGCTGACTCACCTGCTTTGATGCGTCACTAAATTTGATCTGGAAAATCGAACAACATCCCAGGCCCGAAACAACTGCAACAGTGACAAGAACGACACCACCAAACCCAAGAGCACCATGGGTAACACATGCGTAGAGGAGCTACAAAGCAAACGACAAGTCATGGTATAATAGTAAAATTTTGCTTGTGTTCTTATAGTTAATGTTGCAATTTGATTGGCTAAGCTATTCGTTACTAATAAAATACTGAATTCCCAAAAAGACTTCAAGGGGGGCATTCGAGGTTTCGCGATCTGAAAGAATTGGACGAAATAGCGCTTGCAAGGTTGTAATTGACAATTCAGTCGAAGCACGATTTCGCTCAAGGGGGAAGTTTAATACCGCTTATACTTTTTATTTTTTAATCCTGTATGCATATACATGTAATATAGATCTAATCTCTTCACACTCGCTTTTGCTTAACATAAAGATTACACCCTTTCTGTTTGTGTGGAAGAGAAGTTTTACCAAATGAGGGTAAGCGAGAGCCAAAACTGCAGTATAGAATGAATAAATAGGTTCATGGCTGTCGTCAATCTTTTATGTCATTATCTTACCATTAGCACATATGCAATCCCTACGTAGAGATAGCTTATTTGAGAAAAGTCCTTCAGTAAACCATTCAACGATGTGGAGGAGAAAGCCAATACTGTTGAATCTTCCTGACTTTGGTCAGCTGAGTTGATGACCTTTAAGATGAAAATCATAGAACAAAGCAACACAATCCAAAACAGTCTGTAAGTTAAGTATGCATCGAATTCACTATCTTTTACGTAACATATCAAACGCGAAAGACCGTGTTTGACCACATGTCCAAACAACGAGAAGAGAGTCGAAAATACGACGCTCAGTGAAGTATTTTTGACGAACTTCGAGGTGTTTGGAAATGTGGTCAAACACTGTCTCGAGTGTTTGATATATCTTCTCAATCGAAACTAAAACTAAGGAGAAAACGGAGAAATAAAATCGTCAAAATCTATTCTATGCTAATTAAGATTAGATCTCCAAACACCATCCGGCCATGACTGACTTGATGAGGTATTAAAGAGTTTGAGAATTACGCATCGATCGAAGGGTCCTTTACAGCCAGAGCTAATACTAGTTCAGGACATAACATGAAAAAGACCAGAAGTATTTCTACTTCCCCCTAGATGGGATACTAATCCATCACAGGGTTGCCTCCAGCATTAAATTCGCTATTACCCATCTATGCAACTGGGTGACGAGAGGTACTGTGAGAGTGAAGTGTTCCAAAAGAACCACACATAGCACCTGGACTGCTGCAATCTTGCCTACAAACGATCAAGCCTCCGCATCTTTTAAAATATTTGCAGCTGACAGTTTTTGTATCTCTACTTACCTTGGTGAACTCACTCTTCCACGCTTCTAATACTTGCGACGCCGTATCATTCGTCCACGCTGGATCCCCGTCGCTCATGTGGTTCACTTTTGTCTCTCCATGCCAGCGAGTATAAAGCTGTTGACTTCCCATCAACATTACAATGCTCTGATATGCTTCAGCCCTAGACAAGATACATTAAAGGAAATACAACGCAAAAGCAAAACCTGGTTAAATTTCGAAATTATCTAAATCCTGTTTAGCAGGCCGATCGGTGTAAAAACCTGCCAAGCTAAATACGAAATTCTCGGGATAAATTCCAACTCCTGATTCCAAAAGGAAATACGAAAAATTAGTCGTTGTGGATCACGTTCTCCAAAATACGCAGAACTTGGCCATTCCACGTAGTTGTTTTTCAGAGGACGACTACGAAACGTACAAAGATTTATAACGCACGTGCATGGTCATTGTTAAACCTTTTGGTTGGTGACGTTCTCGTTGCCGTTGCCCACGTGGTTCTCCTTAACCGACGTACGCGTAAACATCACGTTATCCAGAAACAAAACCCACCTAATAATTCTGCTTCCGTTCTTGACAGTTCTTCCCACAATAAGCTCTTCAGGCCAGTCCATATATTTGGTAGCAAACCCCTGGCAGCCACCAGTCAATTCCACACCTATGTCTGGTTTCTGGCAAAATGTAAATTACACCAGGAAGAGGTTAATGTACTGCAGACCACATCTTAGGTAAGACGCGACTGGTTCTTTTATCAAAACGACACTGAAAGGGTTTCTGTCTATCCAGTTTGCCAATGCGCACGATTCAAAGATTGGGTTTTCTCATGGCAGATGTCCCAATTCAAACCGATTTGAGAACATTTTCAAGCAATCTCTTTTTTTCTGCACTTTTATCATTTTCTCTCAAGATTGATTGTTTACATGATACACGCTTCAAACATAATGCATGTTTGACAGCAAATGGCTTCAAACAAAACTCCAATAATTACCTTCTTGGTCTTGTAATTTGGTGCGGTTTTTGGACATTCTGAATCATGTGGATCAAGACAAGGTTTCGTCATATAGCCGCTGTTGATTCCAGCCTTTAAATCAGTAGAAAGGTAAAAAGAAGACACTTAGTAAAGTCAGAAATCACAGTCATAAATGAAATAACCAAACATCTTACATCATCTTAACATCTTGTTAAGTAATATATCAAACACGAAAGACCGTGTTTGACCACATCTCCAAACACCGAGAAGAGAGTTGAAAATACGACGCGTTGCGGAGTATTTTTGACGAACTTTGAGGCCTTTGGAAATGTGGTCAAACACTGTCTTGAGTGTTTGATATATCTCCTCGAACGAGACTAAAACTAAGGAGAAAACGGAGGAATAAAATCGTTAAAATCTATGCTTATTAAGATCAGATATCCAAACACCGTCACGGTCATGATTTCCTTTGTTTAAGGTGGCTCTAAACGGTTTCCAACACTTAGATTTTGATGGGTCGTTATAACCACTCTTCATCACTTGATGCTACAATCATGGTACCTAAAAGCTGCCCAATCATTGGTGAACACGTTGTTATCATTTTCGTGACACAATAGGTTACCATAGCAACAGTATGACCTCCTAAAAACACCCTTAATTATAGCTTTAAGGGTTTATAATTCAAAAACGGCACGGTGAAATTTTTTTATATTATCAAGTTTTGATAAGCATGATAAGACGCCACTTTTGGCAAAGTTTAAAAAAATTCTGTACTTAGGGTTCAGAGCCACCTTAATTTTTCAAAAATTTAAGGTGGATCTGAACCCCATGTACAGAATTTTTTTCAACTTTGTCAAAAGTTTCGTCTTATCATGCTTATCAAAACTTGATAATATAAAAAAATTGCACCGTGCCGTTTTTGAATTATAAGCCCCTAAAGCAGTAATTAAGGGTGTTTTTAGGAGGTCATACTGTTGCTATGGTAACCTATTGTGCCACGAAAATGATAACAACGTGTTCACCAATGATTGGGCAGTTTTTTGATACCATGATTATAGCATCAAGTGATAAAGAGTGGTTATAACGACCCATCCAAATATAAGTGCTGGAAACTCTTTTGAGCCACCTTAAACTTAATGAGTTTGAGAAGTTCCCGTTCCCATCGTGTTTTACATGAACCCCTAATGTACAATAACAATACCTCTTTGAGCAGCCACATAAACTTCTCGTAGTCCTGAGGAATCTCAGTGCGCACTGCTCGTGTCAGTGACGGGATGGTTAGGTTTTTCCACTTCGGTAGAGGAGTACCACTCGGTCTATGAAATATTACACATCTGTAAACACTAGAAACGTGGCTATTCGCACATGAAGTTTAATTTAATAAATATGCAGTGACTTGAAACAACTGAGGTGTAAGTATAGACTATAGACAATCATCTACTGACCTACATTTTGTAAGGGTAAGGTCCCATTTCTGTTATTTAATAATGAAAATTATGTGAGGGGTATTGTCTAATTGATCAAAAGCGACTGGAAATGGAATTTTTTTTTTGCGTCGGTGTTTACGGACCGAGAGCTAATGCATGTCCACAAAAAGGTAAAAACAACGAAGCCGATATCCCGTCATCTTGACCGGAGAGCCTTGGTCAATAAGGGATTTATTGTATGGTTGCAAGAAACAAAATTTCCTAGTGGAAAAGAGCAGGTAATCCCGAGCAAACAAGGTACAGTTCCTTCTCACCCACTTGGGTCACCTTCTTGCGGACACTCGCCTCTTCTCCTTTAATGTTAGCGTCCGTATTAACAACGTTTGATATTATTTGTGCTTACCACATATCAAGTTTGTGGAAAGAGATTCAACTTTCCTGGATAGACTTTTCCTAGACATGTTCCTACCTAACAAGTCTTGTCACATTTATGTCGCATATTATAACTTGTCACTTACAGAACGGGCTGGACTTGCGGTTCGAGTGGCTTCGCTCCTTCCCAAAAGCAATCCAAAGCACTTATGATAACACATGGCATTAATCGACCAAGATTCTAACATGGTTGCGAAAAAGATATTAGATATTTCAGTGTGTCGTGTTGCTGTGTATTTTGGCAAAACGATTAAGAGATATATGTCTGTTAATCTGCGGAGGCAGCGTGGCCGAATGGTTCTGCCACTAGCGGGATTTGTTTCTCGGTTGTCCCGAGTTCAAATCCTCGGTCACGCTTTTTAAATAGCCAACTGGTCTGCCTCCTGCCGGTTGGGATTTTTAACTACGTTACGTTTATTTGAAATATTTGTTTCCTCTGTTTCAGTGGCATGCCTGTAAACTAGCTAAGCTTAGTGCTTGTATAGCTAAGTGCATGACCACTATAAATAAGATTTGCATTTTTTTTTTTTACATTTTACATGCTTAGTGCTTGTATGGCCAAGTGCATGAGCACTATAAATAAGATTTACATTTTTTTTTTTTTACATTTTACATCTGAAATGTTAAACTTGTTTCCGCATCTTGACAGGTTTAGCTTAAGTTTTTCAAGCTCATCGTTTGTAATCCGTGTTAATCTTCTCCATCCTTAACCATCCTTGTTCCTTTGTGGTCTATTATTATCTCTATGGTGTTTTTCTACCCTAGTAAACTACTATATTTGGGTTTCCTTCAATTTAGAGGTAATTTTGTAAGCGGCCAAAATACAATTCAAAATACCAAGCAAACTGTGCCAAAAAAGGCATTTTTTTTCACAGGTTTTTCCACATGTTCTAAACTTCGTTTTTTGCACAGAATTTAGTTCATGCAAAATTCACGACGAATTTCAGTTATCCTGAAAAAGAACACAAACAAAGAAATTAAAAGCGTAGAACTTACGGGATTGTTAAAAGTTGGAACCAAAGTGTAGCAAATATCCGTCAGTTTCCAGGTTCTAAATTAAAAAGAAAAAAGAACAAATCTTGTGCTTGCAAATAACTGATGTTTTATTTTGAAATCTTCTAGGAAACATGTTCAATTACCGGCGAGCATGTTCGAATGCCCCTTCTAGCAGCGGCTCGGATTAAGCAGCAAACCATCAGTGACTTAAAGATCCTATAGTTTTGGCAGTCAATTTTGAACAAAAGCAACTAACTTAGAAAGACTTCACTCAAAAGAAAAGACAGTTTTGCGCACAGGTCGCGAAAAAAGAAGTTGACAGGGTTGATAAATCCGCACGTAATTAGTATTTGCTGTTTTAGGATCCGTGAATCCGTGAATCCGCGAATCCGTTTAATCCGTGACCAGAGTGGATTCGTCGGTTCCTTTGATGCACCATGATCCGAGTGATCTTGGACTACTGAACCTGATCCAGATCACCCCAAAGGAACGCACCCTCAAAGACCAACGAACTTCGATATGTGTTACGTAACCACATTGACTTACTGGTCAAACAAATCCACTGAGACATTTGTGACTTTCATTAAAATGTCCAAGTGCCGCTTCAAGGCCTCTACAGTAAGAATATTTGTTCCTTCTTCATTGGGTGTTTGTATCAGTAGCTCATTTGTGCTGCCGTAACCTTCTCCAAGCGATTTCTTGGTATATTCTAGCTCTTTCTTTAGTCGTCCATCCGCTAAAATCCCGAACAACAGGCAGGTTAAAACGTTCTACATATAAATGCAATAACTACTGAATTGTCTTTATCATCAATAAAAGTCGTACAACGTGTGTAAACAAGATGGACTAGAAAAAGTAGAACAAGCAGACGGCAGTTCAGACGCCGTCCACATAAATTTCGACGAAGGATTTTGAAAATGTAGCTTTATTTCTACGGTTAGGCCTACCGTCCACACTAATCCGTCAAGAAAACGGAGCTTTTCGAAAAAGCTCTTCTCACCCGAATAATTTAAAAACGTCGGCTGTGCGCTTTTGTGCGGACGAAGAACATTTTAGAAACGCAGCTTTTCGAAAACGATGACGTCACGATAATCACGTGATTTCCCTGCCAGAGTTTTCCTCAAACACAAATCCAAAATCACCGGTAATTTTGCGTTTTCAAATTTCTCCGGCGAAGTGTGGACGGGAAACATTTGATACATTTTTGGAGTGAAAACACCTTTTTTTCAAATTCCTCCGTCGCACTGTGGAGGGCTAGGGGGCCTCAATTTAAAAGCATAGCGTTTTATTCAAGTTAAAGGCCTCCGCGCGTTATGCAAATTATCATTGGCGGGATAAGGGACCGTTCATTTTTTATGAGGGAGGGGGGGCTGGTGGGATTTGGGAAGCACCATTTAAAAATCGCATGACCCCCCCTCAGCTTACCAATTTTTTCACATGGCCCCCCCCTTATAGTGGACATTTTTTGGGATGACCCCCCCCAAAAAAAAAATTGAACAAACAATATTTAGATTTCAACTTTTTTAATATTTCTCTTTTATCCCCCTAGTTCACGTTATTGTGCTCACTATGAAGACAATATTTACAATCTCTATACGACAGAGAGCTGTTGTTTAAAAAACAAATCAAAAGAAAGAGAAGTCAATTTCAGATCTCCTAGTTATGGCTCGCCCTGAGCGTGTGGCATTTGACCTCTAATTGGCATCTTCCTCATCTGAATTGATGAATGCAAGAGTGACGTCACTTGAGTCATCTTCTCCCCCAGAGTCAATGGCATCACTGTCATACTCATCATTGTCACTTTCATCCGTTTCGCTGCTGTCAGCACTTGCACTGTTGTCATTTTGTGTCAATGTCCTGGCATTTCTCAGTGTTGGTTGGCCAGCTCTGAGAGGACTCTTCTGCTGCAAGCATGAATGTCTTACAATTGCCTTTACTTTCTCACTCTTGCTGCTTTTCAAATGCTGCTTTAGCCCGTGGTGGTTTGAGTACTTGTTTAGTTCTGGAACACGTAGCTTTTTAAGCTTGGTTAGATCTTCGCACAACTCAGTCCAAGGATAATTCTCCTCCCTACTTAACTTTGCCTTTTCTTGTGCTCTCTTTTTCCTTTTAAATTCCAGCACTTCAAGATGCTGAAGATAATCCACCACAAACTTCGATTTGACAATAAACTTATCTGCAAATAGAGCAACGCTCTCTGGGTCAGATAAAACCAGCCTGCCACTTCCATGCTCGTTCTTCTTTATATTGTTAATCCAATCGGGGAAAGAGCGCATTACTACATGAGCATCATGAAAGAGGCTCATTCCAAAATGCGCAATAATGGCGAAAGCGACGAGTCGTTTAAGAAAAGGTTTACAGCTGAACGATCCAGGCAGTTTGACATCTTACAAGCAAAAGAAGCAATTTTTCTAGGTGCGGATGGCTGTTCAGAAAGGGCGAGTAAGTTTTCCATGCAAGGGTACCAGTTGAAGCCCAGTGATGGAAGAAAACTGAACTTCTCCATCAAAGAGCACAGAGCAGTGGTGGAAAAGTTGAATGTCATATTGAAAGATGTAAAGGAGCACGATTCCACACTCTTTCAGTCCAATGGACTTGCTTTAAAGCAGGGCGAAGAATTTGCCCACAGTTTTAATGTAGAACAGATCAAATGTACAGAGGCTAAGTTGACGAAGGTCACGCAGGACATGGAAGCACTAGAAAATAAGAAGAGCAATTATAACAGCATATTCAAAGGCATACTCAAACAGCACATCAACAAAAGGAGAAGGAAAAAAGAAAACCGCAGAAAGTCAAATGAAAGAAAGAGGAAGCGGACTGAAAACAACGTCCAACGAGTTTATGGAATCTGTGTTGGAAAACCGCTAGGAAATGATCTTCCACAATGCCTTGTGTACCCTCCTAGAACGGCCGTCCCGGTAGAGTGTCTTAAAGTTGAGGATGTTGCCACGTCGATATTTAGAAGAGATGGGCCATACATCGCACAGCTCTTGGAAGGGAATTATTTCACCAATGCTGCAAGAAGCAGAATCATCACCAACCTTGAGCGGGAAGTCAGAGATTATGTTTACACCTTCATGTACCCTGAAGAGTACACTCTGACGGAAAGCAGTGCTGCTTCTTGCAGCATTGGTGAAAGAGACTCCCATAGCAGCACAAGCGGCGACGAAGAACTCGACGACAGCGGAGATGAAGATGAGTGCCAGTGAAAGTTGCATTCGAAAATAACAGTGTTAAATACTTCTTTTCAGTAGCTACAAATGCTTTTTGTCGCTAAACGTTTTTTTAAAGCAGAAGGAAAGTTTGTAATAAATTTGTATCCTGCCTTCTATGTTTATTCTATAGCAATTTTTTTGATATTCAAACATTATGCCATTTTAAAGTTTTACTAAAATATTTCACGTGACCCCCCCTTTTTCCCTTATTTTTTTGGGATGGCCCCCCTCGAAAGCCATTTTTTTTCGCATGCCCCCCCCCAAATCCCACCAGCCCCCCCTACCTTATAAAAAATGAACGGTCCCTAAGCCGTATTTGTTCATTTACGGAAGTGGCGGGGATTCCGGGAATGCCGGGGTTGTCCGGGGTGCCGGGGATGCCGGACGGTGGAAAGGACGTATTATGACCTATTTCACATCCCATTAAACAATTAAATTATGATCTCGAGATTTCTATCGCGTTATAGTTGACGAGGTCGCAACCCGAGTCAACTATCACGCATAGAAATCGAGAGCGAATAATCTAATTGATTAGTGTAAATCTACTTATCGTTCAAAACTTAATCTAAATCCTCTTCACAGACACTTCGAAAACGCAGAGAAAGGGTCGGCATTTTGTTAACAATCGCACACTGCTAGGCTACTCGCTATCTACAACAGAGTAGATAGTGAGAAGCGTAGCCAATAAAGGTGAAATTAAAGGCATTCGCATTTCGCATTTCCCGCGTTCTACTCCCAAACTCTGCCATACTGGGAATCTAGCGGAGTCGGGTGTTTACCGGTACAAAGCTTTAACCAATCATAACGCGCTCGTTATACCAGGGACCAGTTAATTTACAAACAATTATAGAAGAGGCAAGCAGTGTGCAAAAACAACAGCGACATCTCTCACCTTCTATCCAAAGATTTTCCACGTTTGGTTCGAGTTTTGCCCAGATCAGTCCAATGGCGAGAACGATCAGGACAACGAAACGCTTCAAAATAAAGCCTCCATTGTTCCGGTGATTAGACATGCCGAGTATTTCAAGGAATGACTGTACTTTAGACTGCACAAGCAGAGCTTTCCTATTTCCCTTTGCATGGCCCTGAAAACACGAAAATATTGGTGTTTATAATATCACTGAGTTACAACGCGCGCTCTCATTGGTCGATATGTGTGTTTAGATGAGAGTAGGTAAACACGGTTGTGACGTTTTAGATTCGCGCGTATTTTTGAGAATTAATTTATACTAGTAGTTTCGATGTGAAAGTGGGTGTTGGCGTCAGAGCTTGAAGGAAATACTGATAATAGGAATTTAAATTAAATGTATAATTGGGGTTGGTCTAGCTTTTTAAAAGAGAATTACGATTTTTCCAACAGTAGAGCCCCCAAATTTTTTTCTTGAGTTAAGAAAAGAACGTAACAAATGCCAGAACTTGGTTTAAGAGACCCAGGAAACCCTTAGTAGATGTATTTCCACAAGTTTTCTTTTTAAAAATTAGCCTCTGTGCTTAAACATTACCAGTAAAAGTGAAAATGAGACGTTTTAATAGCATGAATTTGTGAGTTTACCGAAACTGGAGCTGTCACGCAACGTGCGATCAACGGTCATATCAAATCGCATTAAAGCAAGGAAATCTAAATCCACTGATCGAACAATATGATTACAAGCTTTTGTTTCGCCTCAACGGGCAAATGTAACTCAATGGTCGAATTATTTACAACAACAACAACAACACTTACAACAACACTTTATTATGACTGGCATATTTACAATTTTACAGAAATATATACTCATTAAGTTAAAAAAGCTTGACAATAGCAACAGCGCGAACCCGCAGGTAGTCTGGGCTAATCTAGGCGGGCCACATCTATATTTATATTAGACCATTAATACATAAATAAGATTGCTATGCAACTACTTATAGCAGGATTTACGAAACCGTTTAATACAAGTACATTTACATATTTTCATTGACACAAGGAGCTATGATTTACTAGAGATAAACTAAACTATGGGTTGAAATTAATCAGGAACTAAATTTAAGAACTTGAGTCAGGGTGTCGACTACTGCAACATAGTCATCCCTGTCTGAAAGAGTCTCAAATAAAAATCTACGAATTTTTTTCTTAAAGATTGGTTTAGATAAATCTCTTCAGTCTTGAGAAATTTGATTCCATAATATCGCTCCAGTTCTCGAAAAAGAGCGTTTGAAAATTTCCGACTTAAAGCCCTGGCCAAACGGAGTCGCAAGTAGACGCAAGTTCTCAACTTGCGTCTACTTGCGTGCACTTGCGTTGACTTGCGATGACTTGCGCTCACTTTGGTCGAGATCAAATTTGCACGCAGGTCGACGCAAGTTTTTCACCGTTTGGCCACCCAACCCAAGTCAACGCAAGTTGAGTGACGTCCATTTACCTATTATTAGCCAATGAAATACAGCATATGTCTGCCTTGAAATGGGTTTTATTGCGACCTGCGTGTACTTTCGAGGAGACTTGCGAGTCCGTTTGGCCACCCAACGCAAGTCTCTACGCATGTTCAACTTGTGGCTACTTGCGACTACTTGCGAGTCCGTTTGACCAGGACTTAACTTCTTTCCGAAGATAATTCTCTTTTGCGGCATGCCTTGTGTTGTACCCATGAATTTCATTTGACCTAGTGAAAAGAGCTCTGATAAGCTAAGGGGCTAGTTTTTTTCCAAATATCATGCATGAAATTCACAATCGCGTCAAAATAGATCATATTTACAGGTAAAATCTTTGATTGAATGAAAACAGGAATAGTCTTACTTATTTTCAACGAGATAAAGTCGATATGGTGCTTCCACTTTAGGTTACAATCAATAAGAATTCCCAGAAATTTCAATACATCTTTACGATCTAGAGAACATAACTTATTGGCACTGTTATCATACATTTTGATACTAATTTCCTTATTAATCTTCGTCTGGCTCGGACAAAAGATAACAAAATTGGATTTATTGATATTTAGAGTAAGCTTATTTACAATTAACCACTCTGAAACTTTACTCAACTCTGAGTTAACCACTTGTTCAAGTACTTTTAAATTTTTTGTGAGCAAATAGGATAGTGGTGTCGTCCGCAAAAAGAAAGAAATTTAATTTATCAGATTTATGAATATCATTAATATAAATAAGAAATAAGAGAGGACCCAGCACAGATCCCTGGGGGACACCACAAGGATTTAGTTCTTTAGGTGAGACATGCCCATGCTGGAGTTGTTTCTCTGTAGACCCTAGTTCAACTCCTCGGTCATGCTTGTAAGTAGCCAACTGATCTGCTTCCCGCCGGCTGGGATTTTTAAGCCTATTACGTTTAGTTGATATATTTGTTTCCTTCATTTAAAGTGGCATGCCTGTGAACTAGCTAAGTGTTGCTAAGCGCATTGACCAATATAAACAACAACATTTGAACATTTTTCTTTTTGATTTGGGTTACTTGAGATCTTCCCTTCAGATAGGATGAGAACCATTCTAGTATAATTCCTCTGATTCCATAGCGGTACAACTTATCTAATAGAATTTCATGATCAACCGTGTCAACCGCCTTTTTCAGATCGATAAACACTCCAGTAGAGAACATCCCTTTGTCCATGTTGTTTTGGATCCTATTTACTATATCAATTAATGCATGCTGTGTGGAGTGTTTCTCTCTAAAACCGTACTGTGACTCATAAAACAGACCATTCATCTCAAAGAACGATTTTAAACGCTTGTACATTAGTCTTTCAAGGATTATGCTGAATATAGAGAGCAGCGATTCAGGACAATAATTATTGGGGTCGGTATCCTCACCACTTTTGAAGACAGGGACCACTTTAGTTAGACTTATCTCAACGGGCAGAAATTTTGACTTAACGATCAAATTTATCGCCTCAACGGGCGAAGAATACTGTGAATGATTTGCCTGTGGTACCGAAGTCGCTTTCGACATAAAGCAGATTGGCTTCACACCTTCCTCTCTTTTCTCCCGCGACCAGCAAGCTGCAGTCGGCAGTTTACTCCGAATGGAAGCATTTTTGCCTAACATTTCACTGCTGCTGAATGCACTGAGAAAAAAAATGATCTTCATGGAGAAGGACTTGATCGATATCTTGGCACTTCCATTCGCGAATCGGCAAAAATTGCTCACGTAATAGAGCAGCCAAACACATAAAAATCTCTTGTCTTCCTCTCAAGTCATCACTGAACCGTTCATGACCTTGATGAATACTTCCACAAGCAATTAAAGACATCTACATTTCACCTCGTTTATCGTGTCCTTGATTTCTAGCAGAGCGGGACGGCTGTACACAGCTATTGCTCGAAATAGATCGATATTTCAACGTGCATTCACACGCACCCCGGTATGCCCGGATTGCTATTGTAAAGAATAGACTACTGCCTCGCTAGGGCTCGCCAGCAAAAAGAAATAGAGAACTTTTCCGTGTTTACATAGCCTCACCTAAACACTCGGGGGGCTGGGAGAATTCTCGAAAGTTATGCAAACCCTCGCCTACATCTCGGGTTTGCATAACTGTCTCGAATTCTCCCAACCCTCCTCGTGCTTGGAGGAGGCTATGTAAACACGGAAAATGTGCGCTATTTCGTAATTATTAATTTACTTATTCATCTTTTTAGAGCGTTTTTTTTTATTGAGTGTCGAAAGTAATCAGGCAATTACTTTGGTTTTGGCTTTACTACGGTTTGGGTTTGGTTGAGTAGTCTTATTGGGAAGTAAATAGTTTGGTTTTGGTTTCACGAAACTCAATTGAAAACCACTCTATTTACTAACTGCTGAACCTCGCAATTTCAAACTCTGAGGGGAAAAGAAAAAAAGGATAAGTTCGAAATATCGAGGGTTTGAAATAACCTGGTCAGCATTAAATATCAAAAATATAACAATTCATACTATGCTAATATGTAATCGCCTGAGGACGAGGTTCATTACAGTACAAGATTATTAAAGTGCAATGAAATGCCCCAGTTGTAGTTTTCCAGCCTTGTTCTAACGTGGTCTGACCTCATGATGTTTGTTTTTCAACTCTACCAGTGGAGGTCGGAAGGAACGTACAGAGTTGATTTCAAGACAAGCTAGGAAACAGATAGCCCAAAATAGCGGGAGTTCGAAATAACCCAGTTTGAGATAATCGATAGTAAATCACTGAAAAAACAAAGACAAATCTAAGGGAAGCGGACTTGAATTCGTGATAACGGGGAATTCGAGATAACCGAGTTGCGAGTAACATTATTTTGCATGGCGCATGCGCGAAAATTCGCTTTTGAGGGTCTAACGTTACTGTGAGGATATTCTTGTAATGTGCTAAATCCCGTATAAACTTGCCGTCACGGCTGATCTGACCACCAATATCCGTAAACTAAGTGAAAAAATCCGGCTTTAGTAAGTGCTAAATCCCGTGAAGGCAAAGGGCATCTAAATCTTTGGCGGCTAGGCAAACCACACGTATGTCAAGATCTGTGACAGACCGAACGACCACATGTTAAAGTAACTTGGCACATTCAATAAGTACGATACAGCGTTTTGAAGCGGTGAGCTTGGAATATTTTCTTTTCTATCTCCTCGCCATTGCTAAAAATAGGAAGCTCTTCTTTGACCCGCAAAAATTACATTTGAGATAAAAAAATATTTGCAAAACTTAGACGGCTCCGTTTACTTTTGCGATAAGGTAAGGTAGACTCGTGGGCAAAGTTTGGAGGAAACTGTTTTTTCGAGTCGAAATGCAAAAAGTGAAACCAGAAAAATAACAGGAAGGCTTTAAAAGCACAGCATATCAGCAAAACAAATCTACGCGAAATCGAAACTGTGTCATTACCGTCTGTGTAAACACTCCCTAAAGACCACAGGCCGCGAGTGGCTCGAACACAATGTACAATATGCATGAAACTGGCCCACTGGATAGCTGGGCAATATCAACATTTATTACCTGGTCAATCTTTCGAAGACCGTCCTTTGCCCAAACGAAGTCCTTCGACGAAACAGCAGTCATTTTCGGGCTCAAATGTTGAAACTTCGACCACGCGAAGTTCAACATGAAACGACGTCAAAGGTTTTCAACTCGCGGACATTTGAACGTACAGGACCCGAAAAGCATCGGTTATCTTGCAGTTCTTGAACGTAGAACAGCATTTCCAGGTTGAGGGAAAGGGAAGGGAACATTTGTAAAGCCATAATCCGGGCTTAGAGCCATTCACGCGTTCACAAGCATAATTTCGCTTTAGTCACATTGGATCAGTGAAACGCGATCGGTTTCTAATTCTGCTCTCTTGTTCCATTTCACCCTTGTCATTGTTCCGATTCATCCGTGATTGGACAAGAAACTCGACGACACAAAAGGTGATGACGACCTGTGAGGGCACCACACCAGTACCGCACACAAGCAACGGAAGTCTAATCTTTATCAACATGATCATATCACGGTGTTTCCTTGGCTTACAGGCGAACAGTTAACATGCTTAATGGCATTTCTTCATCACGCTGAGAGAGGGTCTAAGATCTCACTTTGGATCCAAAAATGTCTAGAAGTGGTCTCTTAACCTTAAAATTTAAAACTTCTTGAAGCTATTTTCAACTCGGCTTTGTGCGTGGCTGAATTTTGCGTCCTCGCTATGTGGAATGTGACCTTTTACGAGTTATTTGACTTATGGGTTTAAAAACTGACTTGTCTCTTGTTACCGTTAGAAGCGCCGTGATGACATCCACCCGGGAAATGTACTGGTCCTTGAAAACAAGTTGCAATGAACCGGGGGGGGGGGGGGGGGAGGTACTCCCATACATAAGCCATATGGGTACGTGCCGCCGTGAAGGGTATGGTGGTTTAGTCTGGGATAGGGCACAGAAATCAGACAGTTTTGGTTTAGAACAAGGTGTAATTTACCGGAAAAGCGGCCGATGTATAAATAATTTAGTCTAGAACAGGGTTCTTCATCCGGGGTTCTGTAATAGAAATTGAAACTTGGAAGTGACTTTGTGAAATATTGGTTTAGTTAGCGTATGTTGGACTACGATGGTGGTTAAAGTTTCTGCATTGCAAATAGCTAGTCTGGGATAGGGTAGGGGTTTTTGGTTGCAAAATCAAGCTGATCGTTGCAAAATCAAGCTGATCATTGTCTAGTATAGGGTTTCAGTGTTCCAGCAGCACAACCCTACCCAAAGATTCACAGAGTACCCCCCCCCCCCCCCGGGGCAGTGAACTCACCAACTCTCAGGGGAATTGATTTATATTTCTAAATGTACCACATAACGCGCTTTTATTAGAACACCCGAGTGACCACGACCAGTTAACCAACCATTTTGTAAACAAGAAACATGGGTTTGTGAAAACAGCTATCCTCTCAAAGGTCTTAAAGGCCACGCACTTACCAAATTCGTGCTCCAGTTTGCACTTTCGTCGAAAGAATTTCAAAATATTCCCACCTCCCCATCTTGGAAATTCCCCATTGTAAAGATTCTCGCTTTTAAATTCTGTTTTTGTTCAATAATGTTGCTTCTAAAGATTTCCCATTTCAAAGATTCCCGCTATTAGAGAACCCCAATTTGAATTATTAAGACTTCCTGTTTTACAAATAGCCTGCAGAGAACAGAAAGAACAACATTTACAAGTCTGTTGTTACCTTTGCCCAAGCAACAATGTGGTAAAAGGTTTGCCATAAAGAACTCCAGCTTAAGTTGACTTTCAAAATAAATTTTCCAAACGAAGGTCAAGACAATCACGAAAGGTTGAGTGTAACAGAAAAGACAAAGCATTTTTTTTTCTCATACCGCAAAGTGTTTAACTTTCGAGTGTTGGTTTTCCTGTTGTTTAACTGTGGGTGGCCATGGGTTGGGGGCGTTTCGGCTTTTAGGATAACAATTTCCTGTTTTTCGGTTTGTTGCGGTGTTTGGTTTCTTTTTCCTGTTTTAGCAATTCGGGTTTTGGTGATAAGAGAAGTGGTGTTTCGGTTTTGCCGTGGTTAATCGCTTGCATGGTTTCAAGGCCTCCTTATTTCACTTCGGTCCGGTCAATCCGTGTAAGTATATAGATGATTCATGTAAAACATATTAAAACAGTTTCCAGCACTTTCCAAGACTTAGATTTTGATGAGCCATTGTAAACACTCTTTATCAGTTGATGCTACAATCATGGTATCAAAAAACTGCCCAATCACTGGTGAACACGGCGTTATCATTTTCTCTACACGATAGGTTACCATAGCAACAATATGACCCGCTAAAAACACCTTAATTTTAACTTAATTAAACTGCTAATAACTCAAAATTGAGCTCGGTCGGGACCTGCATTCACTATGATCGAATTTTGATTATCAGGATATGACGCAACGTTTAACAAAATTTAAAACGTTCTGTTCATGGGGTTCAGAGCCACATTAGATTCCTGATTTTCGACAATTAAGGATGATTCTAACAGGTCATACTGTTACTGTGGTAGCCTACTGTGTTAGGAAATGTTGAAAAATAAAATTTCTCTTCTGAGGGAAATGAGTTCATTCCGTGGGCAAAGTTTTCCCATAGTTTGGAAATTCCAATATGGCCACCGTGGAAAAGCCTTACAAACATGCCATAAATACGCGGAAGCCATTAGGTTTTATTTTCGCTTTCACCCGTTTTTTCTTCAAACAATATTGATATATTGATAATATGCAATAAGAACAAGTTAATAAAACAAATATTTTTATTTATTTTCCGTGTTCTATAAATATTGGAGTGGGCTTTAAAAGCCAAGTAGACTAGAGTAGTATTTGTTTTCCTGAATTTCTATGGCACAAGAAAAAAAAGAGAAAATCTTAGGACAGAATAGTTAAAATTCTACTCGCGCATAGGAACTCAAAAAAGAGAGCAACTACTTCAAGCCTACTAAATTATAATAAAGAAGTTACTTTTCATTTAAATTTAACTGTGCATTTTTTAAAATAATATTGTAATATAGTTAGGACATTGTGTAATAAATAAAGCTCCTTCACAAGGCCATATTTTGGCTGAATTAAAGTGAATAAATTTTAGTATAAGAAACAATGAAAAACATTTTTTTGTAAATTTTAATAATAAAAGGATATACGCAAACTGGTGAGATAACGGTAGATTTATAGAACTGTTTGTACAGTATTAGTTTGTTTGTTTTTTATTTTACTTCAAAATAACGACATTTAAACTGATGAAACATCGATACATAAAAAGAGAGTTTTTTCTTTGTTGAAAATATTCACTGTTCCACATTCTGACGGAATATTTGAGCTTGTTTTTGGTTATCAGATTTACTCCCAGTATATATCTTTGAGGTCAATAACCTGATTTATCATGTACATTTAAACTTAAATGTTTTATAGACAGAGGTACATAAAGGTAAATTTGTCATAGCAGTTCATGGGAACTTTTTAAAATACACAATTAATACATAAAAATACATAGAAAACTTAGCAATAATAAATATATGTTACACAATATTGGTGATAGCCAGGACCAAGTTGTTCGAAAGCTGGTTAACGCTAACCCAGGATTAAAAGTTAACCGAATTATCAACTTTTATTGAGTAAAAATGTTTTTCACTTCTTATGTTTTGTGTAGTTTGAGATTACTGAAGCTCAAAACTGAAGGTCAAGCAATATAAACAGAAAACCTCGCCAAAAAAGTACAAAAACTGGGTTAGCTTAATCAGGCCTTGAACTACCCGGCCCAGAGAAATACAGGTGCTTGAAGTATCTTCACATTCCAAAATTACAATTAACAGCTCTTGGAACCCTGGAAGGAATCCACTTGCTCCCTGCTGAAGGTCAAATGGACGTTAAGGGGGGGGGGGGGGGAGGGGTAAGGCGAGTCCATTTCTGGACGCTAGTGCGGGGCATTTTCGACCAAAAGCTAAATCACAGTAGTAGTCCATTGTAATAAAATTTACTTCATCTTGAGAATGGCATTTTGAGAGCGAGAAGTTTACACTTGCACGTGCAATCTCGAATCTCCCATTCCATGACCTTATTACAAAATCGCCATCTTGCTGTTGACGCAAAATTAATTTGAAGAAAAAAATTTCAATCTTACTTCGCTAATTATTAGGTACCAGACAAGTAGGAATTTACTTGAATTTGACCCTGTTTAACTGGCGCAGGTAATTTACTCTTCTCGACAAAGTCTTCCTCGGAGCCTTCGCTTCGATTCGAAAACGAGTAGCTCTGGGGAGAGAATATCTGTCGAATATCGCTCGCACGCAATTGGTCTAAACGCGTCACATGACTGAATATTGGGGAATATCCGAGTGATATTCCCCAATTTTCAAAAGATCCCGCGTGTTACGAAAGACATTTGAAGGACAATAAACACAATTTATAGCCTCCATTTGACTTTAAAAATATTCTCGGATGTTTGTCCTTGAACTTTCTTTGTTCGACTGTTCCTCGAAGCTCACAGTTTTCCTCAAGCTTTGCTTTGAAAAACTATTCGCTTCTCGGAACAGACAACGTCCGCGGGCAAATATCCGCGCATATTTTCGCGCTAAATGGAAGCTACACTGTTTATACGAGGTCCTATTAGAGAGGGGGTTTGAGTATCCTAGACCCCATTAATTTCTCGCCTAAATATCTCATATCCCGTAAATTCCAGTTGCAAAATTAACTATTTTCCTTCTCGATTTTCCGGGACATCTGTTGTAAATATCCCTTTCCCCACTAATCCCCCCCCCCCCCCCCCCCCCATTATCCATGTATTCCATTAATTTTTCACCTCAATTTTCCGTATCCCGTATGGGCAGCTCCTTTTTCTAGTCAGTTCTTAGTGTATACGAAGGGTTAATACGATGATTATTAAATCCAAGTGACCTTCATCACGTCACAGTTTAATATCTTGGGTTTGGCCCTTCGCCCGTCGTCACGCCCGCGCTCCTTGGCTCTTTATCGGATGGTTCAACTTGTGTCCCATGTTTAATGTTCTGATAGGTCCTTTCTAGAACGGACCCATTATTATCATTTGGTTTTTCGTCTACCTTCATGACAGTACTTAATTGGTTCTCCTCTAGTTCCAGAACGTTAATTGCTGACTCAGCGGAGGAGGGATTTTGAATGGCGTGTGAATTCGAGGGGCTGCTCAGTTTTGGGATTTCTGTTGCCTAGCAAAAACAAAAGCAGACCCAAATAATTGGACAAGTATAAAAAATAATAATACATTAATTAGACAACTTGCTTCAGTGTAAGTGAGTGATAACATTGATGTGTATTTAAAGAAAGATTGAAAGTCCAACATCTTTACTTTCACACTACACACCGTCGACACTACGCCGGAGAAATTTGAAAACGCAGCTTTATTTCTACGGTTAGGCCTACCGTCCACACTAATCCGTCATGGAAACGGAGCCTTTCGGAAACGCTCTTCAAACCAGAGAAATTTGAAAACGCCGGCTTTTCGTTTTCGTGTGGACGGAAAACATTTTGAAAACGTAGCTTTTCGAAAACGGTGTAGTCACGATCGTCATTTGATTTTCCTGACCGAGTTTTCCTCAAACACAAATCCAAAATGACCGGTGATTGTTGCGTTTTTAAATTCCTCCGGCGTAGTGTGGACGGAAAACATTTGATGCGTTTTCAGAGTAAAACCTCCGTTTTCCAATTCCTCCGGCGTAGTGTGCACGGAGCCTTGGACAAGTAATGCTCCGTTCGTAACAAGTTTCTCTCAATGAGTGATTATTACAACCAAGAGAAAACTCCTTTTATAACTTACCGCTGCTCCTGGTCCGGCTAAAGAGAGAACAATAGGTAGAAACACAACGCCATTCAATGTACCAATCAGAATTAACGCCACAAGGAGGTTAAAAAAGTATCTGTGAAGAAAAGAATGTAGACAAAGACATTAATTAAGAAACAATTTTTACGCTACTCACACAGTAGAGGTCAAGATTGGCAAGCAGTTTAGATATGTAGTTTATTTTGTATTATGTAATAATCAAATGAATGCGCGCGCTCTGATTGGTCAATCAGCTATGGTTTATTGTGCCAGTAAACTCATGGAAATTTCGCGTGTCTTCTGAATTATTATATAAAAGTAATAGACCACAAGTTTCTATGGTTTAGAGGCATGATAAACCACTTGGGATGTTGGCAGAACACTCGAAGAATTCGTAAATCACGAGCCGCAGGCGAGTGATTTACGAATTCTTCTCGTGTTCTTTCAACATCCCGCGTGGTTTATCAGCCTATAAACCATAAAAACTTGTGGTCTATTGCTTAACGATAGGAGATATACAGTTCATATACTTACGTCGTCGGTGGAAAATATGGAATTAACATGTATGCGTGCAGATACGATAGCAATTAAATTTTGGGTAGAGTGAATTATAAACGCAGTGCTTACATGACTGTATGGTAAATATGGAATTTATTTCTTGGACTGCTCGGAGATACCCATGGTCTCAGAGATTTTCTTTCTTCTAGTTTTACTTAATATTATTTTTAAACGCACGAAGCGGAAGAAAAACTTTGGGGCAAGAGTAAAATGGAGATAGATTCCCAAGAACCTGCTGACAAGAAAATATGGTACAAACTACAAGTAGACGCAGCGAAAAGCAAAAAAACACGAGCGAGCCTTTCCTCGCAAAGACTGGTCTCCACCTATGCCTTCCACAAAAACATCCGTGTAAGAAAGAATGCTAGGAATTGGCAAATTCTTCTTCGTCACTGAAAAATAAGCCAGTGTCAACAGCTGAGTTTATAACTAATCCTACCTGACTATAAATTGAAATTCGGATCCCGCCAGCATTACAACACCAAGAAACGTGGAAATGGCGCCATCCACAATGGGTACAAACACTTGTTCAATAGCCCTCTGCATTCTTTGGTTCCTGTCTCCAGGGGCGTGTAAAAACGCCTAAAAGTGAAGAACAGATTGATTTTTATTATGTAAATGCTGATGTTATTTTAGGTAGTTACTGAGCTCTCCAAATGATTACAAAATGATCGTGCCAAGTGCTCTAAGCGATCAGAATAAGATTTTATCGACAAATTATGAGCAAAAACAAAACTGTCACTTGGCCTACGCGCATATTTTCCCATGCTTGACGCACGTTGCATGTTTTTCCCGCGCTTACCACTGGTTACCAGTTCTAATCGGTTCTGCTTAGCTTACGACAGGGATTAGAAGACTGGCGCCAACCTGAAGCCGCTCAAATAAGTCATATAACGACCCGCAATAGCAACAGGAATTTTGATGTAATTCAAACCACCGGAGTAAATTCCAAATTGAATTAAAATACTACCAGATTTAAAACCTCAGCTACAACCGCACAGAAATATAATTGCGACGATTGCAAAAACCGTTTAATCAGAACAGCCTTCAATTTTAACTTGCCATACAAAAACATTCTTTGACTTAAGTTTTACCACAGTGTCTATTATGCTGAGATGACATACCATGCACATGTGTACAGTAAACTCCACACCGACTCCAACAGACAGAATGAGTGTAACTGCAGGCACGGCACTAAGTTTTATACCAGCCAGACCCATAAAGCCATACACTTCCACAGTGATCATTATCAGGACAAGAACAATAACAGCAGCTGCCCAGGGATTGAACAACATGGCTGCCATTACAACGAAGCTAACCGCCAATGAAATAGAAATCGCAATCAATATTCGCCTTCCAAGCCAGATGTACTGTTCCCAAAACGTGAAGGGTACACCACTAGGGTAGTTTGGTAATCCATCGTCTGAGTACTTGTCACAGATCTCTCTAACGTCCTGTTAGGATAACGGTGATCGTAGTGAGGGACTAGGGACCTGCTGGCAGGGAGTGGTGGGAGGGGATGGTTTTTGGGTTAGGGTTAGTTACACTACTAAATATATTACAGGACGCTCTTTGGAAATTTCTCATTCAAAGGCGGACCTTTCCGTTTCAAGCTTGCTAGCAAAGACATTGTGACAAAATCAAATCCTACTAAAAAAAGAATTCACTCACGCGGGCACGTTTGAACTGAGGAAAAAAGGAGAATGGAGGGGAGGGTAATTCACCCGGCGACCGCCCTTTCAGAATTTCCCTCTTCTATGTCAGCGTAAATTTATACATTTAATCACTCTGGTTTCAGAGAGATGAAGCATTTTAAATTTAAAAAAAAATCATTGCCTTAATATGTAGAAGTTTGTTTCTGGGTGGTTTCAATGGCTCGAAAGTAGCTTTAACTTACTTTAATCAGCGTCACAAAATCCTTGGTTTCCTTAAGGCCAATGACGTTGAAGTTGATCTTCGCAAATGTGATTGGCTTGGCAGCAGGCACTGAAATAAACAAGACGAGGCGAAACAGCGTTAGACCGCGTCTCATCTGGTATGTAATGTGAAGCACTATAAACTCTTGAAATTGATGGTCACCTTTCATTGCTTCGTCATCTTGTTCGCTTCTGATGTTTGTCCAATCGACTGTCTCTGGTTTGATATTTGACTACAAGAAAAAGACGAACATGACGTACAAGTCATCAATGGCACATGCAGGCCGGCTTAGCTTTATTAAAATAGCTCAGTTGATAGGACAGCTTCTTCGAACGCAGAGGTCGTGAGTTCAAATCAAGGCCGGACCACAAACGGGGTTATAAAATAACCCTCGTGAACGCCAATCGGGCGTTAAGAAACTTTTCTCAACTGTTAAAGGAGCGCACTCACGGTATTTTGAGTTATTTTGGCCGCTTACAAAACTTCTTTTAAATTGAAGGTTACCTGAAAATAGTACTTTTACTAAGATACAAAAACAACCAAGAGACTGTAATAAACCATAAAGAAACAAGGATGGTTAAGGATGGAGAAGATCAACAAGGATTACGAACGACGATCTTGAAAAATTTAGGCTAAACTTTTTTCAGATGCGCAAACAATGACGTATCTCTTTTAAAAGCGTGTGCCTAGGCAGGCACGTTAAGCCAATCATTAGCTTTGCTCCCACTACTAGCTGCTATTGTAAGAGCATTGTTGAAAAAAGAGTGATGGGTAATTTCTTCGCGTTCATCCTGTATGGCTTTCTACGAGAGTCATGACAAGCACTTTTTTCAACTGAATATGTTGCTTTTATTACATACTTGTGAAAACGCATATCCCAGCACGTCCCTGTCAATCCAAATTGTGAGAGCTTTGTAAAATATTTCAGGACGAATGATTCCAGCATCGCTGACCAGTTTATAGCTTCGAGCCTGAAAACAGCACATGTACATATGCATATCACTGGTCACTCAAATATTACTATCTGTTTTTAAAAATATCAAATCAAGTTTATCCAAGAGCGCAAGAAAAGGACAGGGGTGCTCGTCGGAAATTTTGAAAAGAACCCCTAGTAGGTACCAAGATCCTGTTTTGTAGGCATGACTTGAATCTGTTTTTTCGCCCCTGAGAGGTACCAATGCTAAAACAACACATTATCTCCTGTCATATTTTTTCGCCTAAATACCCTAAAAGGTACGGCAAAAGCTCCCGCTGTGGACCTTTTGAGACTGAATACCCTAAGCGGTGCCAAAACCGATTTTTTAACCCCTAAAAGGTACGAAGAGCACCCCCGTCCTTTTTATATAGGATTCCCCCCCCGATCCTTGCCATTCTGATGACGTAGCTTTAATGACATGCGTAAAACGTCTTTGATCGGTCGTTGTTTCGTTTTCGCGCGCAAGTGACATCCAATCAGAGAACTATACGTTTCTCTGAGAAGCTACGTCATCACTTTGGAATTTTTGGTTTCTGCCGCAGGTAAAACTTTGCAGCTGTGCTTACCCTTGATCTGTCAATCTTGTCAGAGCTGTCATTCTGAGAGAGTAATTTGTAGGCGATAACACCAGTACTTGATGCGCTATCATTCCAGCCAGAATATGTAATATATTTCTTTGCCCAGTCCTGATTAAATGATGTTTGAGTATCTAGACAGCAAGAAACATTGTTACATTGTTATGTTCTGTGATGTCCTACAAATGATTAAAATTAAATATAAAGAGATAACTCAGCTGACTACAATTACTACGAAATGGCAAAACAAAAGTTATTTGGTAAGCCTTTAACGCCTTGTCTTTTTTGTCGCCGTATACTTCTATCAAACAAACATTTTTCAAGACGTCTTAAGCAAAAGTTCTTTACTCATTAATTTCATACAACATCGCAGTTACAGGTTCCTCGGTGACGCCCCGAATTCATCAGTCATTAATTCATTTCTTAAGGAATTACAAGATTCAAATTACTGACAAAAATTCCTTTTCTTCGGCAATGGCAGACGGATAAGGCCCGGAATTTCATAGGAAGGCCCCTTTCGACTGCGCGTTCGGGTTTGAACGAAAACCAGTGTTAACTACAATTTTTTGGACGAAGTTGATTCTTAACCCTTACCATTTAGCCATTCTCGAAAGTACATCAACCAAAATTCAGGAATTTCTTCTGAGTCAGGAATTCTGATTATATTTGGAATCTGTTGGCAAGGAAAGGAATAGAAAGTTGGTTTAGATTTATGATTTTAAGCCGGTTACTCTCAGTCACACTAATTACTGTACGTTACTCGCTTGCCTGGAGCGAAGAAGAATTTCCCTGCCTTGACCACTTACTTAAGGCCCCGTGCACACTACGCCGGGAAAATTTTGAAAACGGAGGTTTCACTGTACGTGTGAAAAAAAAAACGCATCAAATGTTTTCCGTTCACACTACGCCGTAGGAATTTGAAAACGCAACAATCATCGGCCATTTTGGATTTCTGGTTGAGGAAAACTCGGTCAGGGAAATCACGTGATTATCGTAACGCCATCGTTTTCGAAAAGCTCCGTTTTCAAATTGTTTTCCGTGCACACTAAAACGCAAAGCCGGCGTTTTCAAATTCCTCCGGTTCAAAGAGCGTTTTCGAAAAGTTCCGTTTTCGTGACGGATTAGTGTGGACGGTAGGCCTAACCTTAGAAATAAAGCTGCGTTTTCAAATTTTTTCGGCGAACTGTGGACGGAGCCTTAGGGATTCCTATGGCAGACCATACCATTTCTCACCACTAACCTGTTTAAAGTCTTCATGGTAGGATAATAACTTTTCTTGCTGATAAGCGTAGTCAAATCCCTCTTGTGTAACAAGCGCCAATGGATAAAACGAAAAATACTTGAATTGAGCGTCGACAAATCTGTGTGCCACGCTTTCGCTTGGTACAACATCTGTGAGCTCAAGACCGTCTTCAACTTGCAGCGCGCCGTAAATTCCAACGGCGAGGAGACTAAGGAAGAAAATTATCACAACAACCTGAAAAAGAGAAATACAATTTAGACTTAAGAAAAAATTATACCATTATAAGTCTTTGACGGAACGTTTCTACGTGAATAACAACGGGGACAGAATGATTACAATTCCCGCTTGCGAACAACGGGCACATTTTCCGGTGTGCGCCAAGTAGAATTTCATTACCGCATTCATACGATCACCTATACCAAACTTCATTTGGATAGATGAATATGCTGAAACAAGAGAAGGCCAAGGCACTTGCTTTGATCTCCTCGACTGAAATTAGAGGTCGTGAACCGTTTCATTGCAGACACCCAAGGAAGGCATGGTAGCTTCGTCCAGGCGTTTGGTTAGTTGGGGCGCAGCGCAAAAAGAAATTGGGACGGAGCGACAAGGCGAGAGAGGCGTTATGCGAGGAACGCCGCGCTTCTCCTCTTTTTTTAGCGCCATTCTTTGCGTCGCGCCCTAACTAACTGAACGGCTGAAAGAAGCTCGAGTCATAGTGAACATGCACCTTTTCTCATTGTCCCAACGACCTGACATACTGCTAACGCAGGGGAGGGGGGTAACCTGCAATACGCTACATCCCATCCAGGGAGAGTAGCAGTTCTCCTAGTCGCTTCATACCACAGAAATTGAAGTTTAGCATCGATCTCTCGAGCGGCCAAAACGTTTCAAATACGCCATCGTTTAACAATTGAAAAGTCACTGAACTCTGAAAAGGTTGATGACAAACGCTCACCTTTACTGGAGTTTTCTGCAGAAACGGTCCATAGTAAACCGTGGCAAAATGCTGAAGGGACAAAGGAGCACACATCGCCGGACAAGATCCGTTACCATTAAAATTCATTGAAGAATCAGTTCCACTCCCCGGAGCAGTCGAGGCATTAGAGCCAACATGATTTCTCGTCACGCTGGCTTCACTGCCATACGATGTCTTTGAATGCTTATCCACGTTACTAGCGTACTCGTTGACCAGCACTTCAGCGATGGACGAGTCAGACTTGTTCATCACGACGGTGTTGTTAGTTTGTGGCGGCGCGTGACTGTTCGAGAGGCCGTTTTTGGGTGGAACCTTTTGTCCGTGTGCTGTTGGTAACACGGTACCTTCTGTTTGTGTTGATCTGCCAAGTTATTTTCAAAGTATAAGGATCGATTAATTGTGCTGCCGCAGTGGGCCAGTGAATGTCTTCATCTTAATCTTGAAGCAGAATTCTACAATCGCGCAGACGTTTTCTTGAAGTTGATAAAAGTAAACTAAACGCTGCCTATTAGCCCCAATCAAGTTCAAGTTGGTTTTCAAGTGTCTCGTACGTAATAAGAGGAGCTAAGAGGTCATGTTACGGATAAAACTGAACAAAGGCCTGAAATAGATTTTCACTTGACTAAAACGCTTCGTCTGATCTCTCTCTAAACATTGCATGCATGTGTACTCGAAGGCTCGCACACCCAACGTCTCACACGCGCGATATACGCTCTTCACGTTTAACGTTTCACGTATAACTATCAGAAAGTATAGATATTTATTTTAAATAATGGTGGTGACGTAATTACTATGACGTCTATTGCGGGCTTACGTGACGTCATAAGCCAACAAAAAGTCCGCCATCTTGGATTTTCAGATTTTTCCGCTACATTACAAAATCGATACATGCACAATTTTGAAATCTGCGCTGACTCTTTTTCAGCGCATTTACTGGGCTTATTTATAAGAGGATAGACAGAATATGACGAACAGCGAACAGTATCTAACCCTTTAACACAGCAGATTATGTCGTATCTTTGATCTTGTCTTCTTCTCACGTCGATTGCAATCATGGCAGGAAAGATGATGATAACACCGATGAAATTGAAGATAACAACGACAGCAGCCTATCGAAGAAAAACAGTTCCCTTTATTGACAGCTGCCCGTCAAATGCAAGTATAAGGAACGAAGTTAGCTTAAAAAAGAAATGAACTATGCTTTTTTTGCTTTCTACCCAAAAGTGCGACCTTTTTAAGATTCCTTTCTCTGGTTATTCCCATAAGAAACTGATGCAAAGAAAATGAAATTTGGTAGGTAGCTTTGGTTCCATGACAGAATTTTGATATCTTGCTGGGTTTTAAGTTTTCGCGTGCAACAACAACCAATCAGACACGCGACACGGATCTCTGTAATGTTATGTAATCAATATGGAATTTCGGGTCCAGTCTCACACGCTTCTACAGTGGGGAAACGAATTAAGCGCGTGAAAAGAAAAGTGTTTGCTAAATTATTTTTTGTTTTAATCGTTACTCAAATTTGGCCATAGTACTGGAAACATAATATGTTCACACTTCAATCAGGGCTGTTACGTAAACGTGCATTCTCATTGTATTCACCTGTATAGCAAAATATCTCAGAGCTGGAATCGGAATCAGCGCAGCCATAAAGAACGCCAGCATGTTGTTGAATGACGTAAGGAACACACTGACCCCAGTGGTCCCCACACAGTAACCTACAGGCTCCTCCTGTTAAAACAACAGTACATAATTTGTGCATAATTTATAATTTATACATACTGGTTAATTTTTACATAATTTAGAACTTAAGCATACTTTATCATTTATAAGTTATGCATAATTTATGCAGATTAATTATACGCAGATAATTGGTCGTGGATTTGAATCCAAGAGCGTTGCTAAGTGACATGGTCTATCCTGATATTAATTACAGCGGTCAAACGCTCTCTGCATGAAAAGTTCCTGCTGAACGTTTTGGCGGGAAAATTGAAACATTTGGTAGTGACAGCCTACAGCAAATGTCTCATGTTTGTGAAGTCCTCCAGTTTCAGGCCAAAAAAAGACATTTTCTGAAAATTATCGCGTTTTACGCCCAATATGCACAGAGTAGATCATCGTCTCTTGGCACAGAGAATTAAATAACGGTTATGCACCAACTTTGGCTCGTCACTATGTGTTTTCGTCGCGCATGATTTCACAAATTTGGCAGTGGTAGTTTTGGCGGGAACGGACGAGCGTAAAACCTGCTATGAAGGGATACAGGAAATTAAGAAAAGATTGCCAATTACAATACAATAAGAAAGATTACAAATGATATCATTTTACTATTTGATTCTGGCTTTCACTATACTCACCAAATGGCGAGTGTCTGCTCTTTGTGTTAAGGATGAATATGAGTGTGCGAGCAGAAACATATCATCTACGCCCAGGCCCAGAGCGAGGAATGGTAAAACCTGTAAAACAAGAAATTAGTATATTGATTTAGCCGAGATTAAAAGCAGAACTCCCACTGAACGCTAATCATTTACTCGACACGATAACCTTGAAAGAAATTCACCAACAAGCATTTCACTAAACCGAATGAATTGAACAAAACGAGGCATCGCTATAAACACAATTCGCAACTCGCCCCGTCCGAGTGTCATATAGCAAATACTGGTCGCTTTTAAAACATAAAACTTTCAACGAAAGGTGGCCGAATTAAAGAAATATTAAGCAATCTTCGTTTAAGATTGATTATTATAATTTAAAGATAACGCCACGAAATGCATTTAGAAGCAAAAAGACGTCCAAAATTTCAACATACGGTTTCAAATTAATCACCTCTTAAAGCGATCTTGGTTTCCCAAAATCTTGTCAGTTCTCACCTGTGTTGAAGCTGCGTTAAATGTGATGCCGCAAAGCGCACTGAAACCTAGCCCGGCAGCCACCGAGAGAGTCACAAGTAGAACTCCAGCAAACCCCAGAGCACCATGGGAATTGATTGGATCACACCAGCGCTTCAGGGTAAGGCATGCGTAGACGAGCTGCAACAATAGGAAGCAAGTTAGAACACACTGAGTGATTACGCTAGAGGATGCCTGTATTGCACCTTAAGGGAGATATTGGTCAACTTACGGTAAAGTTTAGCTCTAATACAGAATTAGTATCAACTAACTAGTGGACTAATGCAAATCCTGCATTTTAATTGGCTACCCTACTAGAGGACTATTAGTAATAGTCCTCGAGTAGCGAAATTGGCGCAATCGAACGTGACGCTTTCTTTCGTTTTATTCCCAAATAAATATTTCTTTAACTTGCATTTGCTAACATTATTATTTCCTTTTCTGTCCAACTAGTTGGGTGATACTAAAACAGTAAGATCTACCCTTCGCCCTCAAGGGCCACGGGTCAATAGCCCATTCGGCTTCGCCTCATTGGCTACTGACCCGAAGTCAGCGGAAGGGGTCAGCGGTTATCATGGCGGACAGACGTGTTTTGAGTTCGTCCGTAATTTTGTTAAGTTTTTCGCTTCTTGCTTCGTATTTCGTCAATCTGAATTCTCTCAACCCTGACGGGAATACTCATGTGTACAACTGGGAGAGATTTTCGAGCACAGAAGCCAAATATTTGGTCAAACTCCAACTTATATCAACAAGGTATCCGAGGCGAACCGGCGGCCATTTTGTCATCGTAGTCTGCAAAAGGTTTCAGAAGTCGCGTGTGGCATATTATTCGAACTGTACGGCCTCTTTTAGCCCGGCTGGTGTTACCCTAGTCAGGAGCGGCGATATTCATCCACAGCCAGGACCTATTAGACAACGTAACGAGTCAGCCAAGCTTGATATACCAAAAGCATTGAAGGCAAATGTTAAACTCGCTCATTTGAATGTTCGGTCCTTGAAAGCAAGGGAGAACTTCTGTCTAGTTAAGGATACTGTGCTACAGAATAGATTTGATATTTTTACCATTTCTGAAACGTGGGCGGATTTAACTGTGTCCGATGCAAGTCTTGAGATTCCTGGTTATCAGCTCTTCAGACAGGACCGTGGACAACATAAAGCTGGCGGTGGCTTGTGTATTTATGCAAAGTCAAACCTAAAGATTACTGTGCTGGAGGATTTATCTTCTGCTTATGACGATGGCTTTCAGCAGCAGTGGTTGAAGGTGCAATGCAGGAGTTTTAAATCGTTCTTGATTTGTAACACGTACCGACCACCGCAAACACCAACCACCTGCTTTGAATCTCTTTCCAACAGCCTCACGGACGCATTACTCCTAGACTTGGATATTTTTGTACTTGGTGACTTAAATTGCAATCTCTTGGGTTCTAGCCCCGAGGCTACCTCACTTACGGATTTTGCATCAACGTTTAATCTACATCAACTTATTGAGAAACCGACAAGAATCACAGAAACCACAAAATCTCTCATTGACGTAATTATGACTACAAACGTGAATGTTGTCACCCTCAGTGATGCAGTCGCCTGCTCAATAAGTGATCACCATCTTGTTTACGTTGTAATGGCACTGAAGACCCCACGCCTTAAGCCCTCTTATGTCACCATTAGGAGTTACACTAAATACAATGCTAAACGATTCTGTGAGGATTTGGCGTTTGTACCATTTCACATGATATCCATGTTTGACGACTTTGACGACCAAGTGGAGACGTTTAATGCCTTATTTACAGACATCTTAAATGATCACGCTCCCTTGAAGCGAGTAAAGATCAAGTCAAGACCAAATCCATTTGTCACGACTGAAATTCGTCAACTAATGAAGACACGAGATCGATGGCACAAAAGAGCCAACAAATCAAATGACGTCTTGCATTGGAATGCATATCGCTTCTTTAGACAGGAAGTCAAACGTGAACTTAGAATTGCGGAAAAAGTTCATGTGAGAACCCAGCTACTACAAAGTAAAGGAAATACCAATGCAATTTGGAAGACCATTAACAACTGTCTGCCAAAGAAGAGCAAAACCCGTACTCGCATACCTGACAACCCGGTTTCCTTGGCTAACAGGTTTAACGAATATTTTACATCTGTTGGAAGCTCAGCTGCCCAGAAAGCTAATGACCTTGCCCGTGAACATAATTTTCATATCGATCCTACTATGTCAACTGTGGTGTCAATGCCTGATGAGATGTCTGACTTATTTCAATTCCACTCTGTGATAGAGAAAGATGTTGAATGTGTTATTAAGGGCTTTTCCTCCAATAAAGCACCTGGTCATGACAAAATCACTGCACAAGTACTCAAGGATAGTTTGTCAGCCACTCTTCCAGCAATAACTTGTATCATGAATAATTCATTCAACACCAGGACCTTTGCAAGGCAATGGAAAATTGCTGAGGTAACTCCGGTCCTTAAGTCAGGTGACTTTGAAGATCCATGTAATAATCGTCCAATCTCTCTTTTACCCATATTATCGAAAGTATCTGAACGTCTTGCTCATCGACAGCTTGTGGATTACCTAACTAAAAAGAAGAAGTTGGCTAAAAGCCAGAGTGGTAACCGTAAACTCCACTCGACGGAAACTGCCCTTCTGTGTGTTACAGATGACCTGTTGCTGGCAATGGATAACAAAAAAGTGTCTGTTGTAGTGTTACTGGACATGTCAAAGGCCTTCGATAGCATTTCACATACTGTTCTATTGCAGAAACTGCAAGCACTTGGTGTCTCCTCTCCAAGCTTGGACTGGTTTCACAGCTATCTTACGGGCCGCTGCCAACGGGTTCGCATCCATGACACTGTTTCCGACCTACTTCCGTTGAAATATGGTGTCCCCCAGGGATCAATTCTGGGACCAGTTCTGTTCACTATTTACGTAAATGACCTGTTGTCTGTCCCTCTACACTGCAAATCTGCCTGCTATGTTGACGATAACAAACTCTATTTATCTTTTCCTTCAACTAATACAACTACTGCAATCGACAATTTGAATGAGGATCTAAAAAATATCTGTGTCTGGTGCTGCAAAAATTCTCTTCTAATTAACCCGGACAAAACCAAAGTTCTGTTTATTGGCGTGCCGCAACTTCTCCGCCAATTGCCTGCAGTACCTGTCTTAATGCTTGGAAAAGAAATCAATCCCGTCATTGTCGCCAAAGACCTTGGTCTTTATCTTGATCAATCTTTAACTTACAGCGATCACGTTACAAAAACAGCTTCTAACTGCATGCACAAACTGATAGAAATAAACAGGATAAAGCATTTATTGGATAAGAAGACATTGCTTCTACTTATGGATTCTTTTATCTTCAGTAAGCTGTTTTACTGTTCTACAGTCTGGTCGAACACAAGCAAGTCTAACATCGAGAAATTACAGTTGGTGCAAAATTTTGCTGCACGTATTGTATTGGGACTGCGTAAGTACGACCATATCTCACAAGGCATCAAATCCTTGAATTGGCTGCAGGTCAGCGATAGACTCTACATAAATGACGCTGTGATGACTTTCAAATGTATTCATAATCTTGTTCCAGACTACTTGATTGATAAATTCATTTTCCGATCTCAAATCGCTACAAGAAACACCAGACAGAGTAATGACTTAAACATTCCACGTTGCCGACTGGCTACCGGACAAAGATCATTTGCATATCGCGGAGCAAAAATCTGGAATGAGCTAAGTGATGATTTGAAAAGTTTACCTTCTGTGAAAGCTTTTAAGGGACACTTGACCAAACATATTTTAACTGTTAATAATGTAAATTCTTAATATTCAATTTTAAACTTTGTAAATTTTTAAATCTTTAATACTGTAATTAATTTTAGACTCCTTACCCAGTTTGTTTATTCATTTTAATTGACGTATTTTTATCTTTTTTATTCCTTTTGTAACTGAAAAGCCCCTTTGGGGAGTTGCAAATAAAGTATGTATGTATGTATGTATGTATGTAAGCCCTTGCGGGTTACGGGTCTAATTGTTAATTATCAACATGATTATAAAGGGAGAGTTTATACGCACAGTAACGGGAAAAAGCAACATGAGATTTGACAGCTAATTCGTTTTTTTCAGAGCAGTCTGAGTTGCTTTTGATTGTTTTCTGGTCGGTGTTGGTTTTAGATAAGTTACTGCAAAATTCTATAAAATGCTATTGATGGCTATAATCAAAGTCTATGACGTTTACAAGCCGATTACTCCATGGACTAGTCTCGATTCCAGGAAAAAAAAAGAGAGAAAGCCTGGGTTCGAGGTATTCTACTCGTTCACAGGATTCTCTCTTCCTCTTACAGTCGAAAGAGAAATATAAAGGACGCCAGGGGAAAACGATTGGGTCCGAAAGCATGCCCAGAACTAAGAATTCCCTATAAGCTGTCACTTGGATCGTCACGCGTGGCGTTGCGTTGCTATTTTTATATAGTGTTTACCATAAGGATGTAACCAATAGCAATCCTTGTCACGCTTGTCTGTGAAAACTCTTGCAGTAAGTCCGTGACAGAGGCTGAGTCGAACGCCAGGACATTGAACTCTTCTGTGTCTGTGACATCTTTGTTGATTTCCTGCAGGTTGAGAAAAAATTGAAGACACCATGCAAAGCGATTAAATTTATTTTTAAAAAACGGTTGTACTGCGTTGAAGGGTAACTGAAAAATACAGTTGATAATCAGCTAGCAATCGATAAAGGTAAACTCATCCGCCCTAGCGAATTTGGAAAACGGATGTCTCAGAACTAGACACTTTGTGTTTTATTTGTTCTGTCTGTTTGTTTGTCCTTTGCTCTGACAAATGTCAGTGATGGTAAGCTTGTAATTTAACTCTCGATCAAAGATTAAAATGCAGAAACCATCATCACTCAGTTCAACCTCGATCCCAGCCTGAGGAAAAGGAGAGGGAGCCTGGGATCGAGGTTGCTCTCAGTGAGCGAGAACGAACTTCACGTAGTATACAGAATGAGTCCTCTGGCAGTTTTTTTTCCTTTACCTCTGTGAAGCTCCTTTGCCATGCCTCTAAAACTTGTTTGGCTGCATCCATGTTCCACTCGACATTCAAATCTTGGGATTTATCAGCCCATCGCTTGTACAAACCTTGCGGACCGGTTAAAACTAGAATTGTCTGCAAGGCTTTTGCACTAAGAGATAAAGAAATAATTCAATGTTAGTTGCTAGTTCCAAAGTACAGAGAAAGTGTTTAAAGTACGTTTTTGCTATGTTATAGTCGAAGGTAGTTGGAATTCTCTTTGTACGCCAGAGAATGAACTGCGCCCGCCGCAGTCCTGAAACATATGTCTGAGACCACCTCGACCTAACAGTTTGGTAAAAAAAAAAAAACCCGGCTTTTTGTTTTGTTTCCAGAGCGGCTGGCCCTAGTACGGCAGAAAAACGCTGCCTACGAGAATGGAGAAAGCTGACAACGTTACTTTTCAATAAAATTTTGAACCCTTTCAGTCTGAAGTTGTATTACAATAATAATTCTTGGTACTGACTTTTGCCACGCCGTAAATTTGAATGCCAGAAGACCATTCTCAGAAGCTTCTATCTACTGGTAGTTCATAGGCTTTTTTTTCTACTGGATTGACTAAAGCTTTGAAAATCTTGTTCTCTCACCTTTTCAACGTGCTATTGCTTTTCTCCGTTCCTCCGACTACCAGCTCTTCTGCCCATTGCATGAATTCTGTAGCGAATCCTCTGCACCCTCCAGTCAGCTCTTCCTTTACATTTGGCACCTGTGCGAAGAGGGAAGCATAAACGGGTTTCCAAAATGCATTTCATTGATTGAGGAAGAGGCTTGACAGCGATAAATGCCTGGCTGGGGTTGGGTTGGTGGTGGTGGTGGAGGTGGGGGCTGGTTGTTGGATTGCAGCAGATAGGCGGCGGGAAGTTTCCTCGGGAAGAGGAAAAGGAGAATAGGAAGCTAGGAACCTGTAGTGAAGGGAGCCAGGACAACAGGAAGACACTGCGCAATGCCATAGAGTATTTTGCAATGGACAAAACAAAACAAAACAAAAAAACACAAACAGGCCAGAGCCCTATTTGTGATTTCACATATACATACTAGTTATATGCAACGCTTTCGAGTGGTATACCATTCCATAAAAAATACAGTGGTCAACACAATCTCTGCGACAAACGTGCGGCCCATGATGGGAAGGTTGGATGTAATACTGTCGAACATACAACGGCTTTTCTGTATTATGATTGGCTGTATTTTCTATAGCATGATATAAAGCATGATCTTACCATATATGGTAATCCTCTTACCTTTCCTGTTTTCTTGTTCGGCGCTGTTGTCGGACAGTCCTGCTCTGACGGATCAAGACACGGTTTCTCTTGATAACCTTTGATTATACCAGCCTGTAAGGACGTAACACAATGAAAGGCTAATGGTTCAAGCGTGAATCTTGAAGGACCCTAGTCAACCTCTGCCATTTTCGATGCCATCGAAATGATTGACAATGCATAGTGAAGCGAATTCTTATTGTTTTACTGTAAGTTGTGTTCCTGAAGGTATGTTTAATTATCTTGAGTAGTTTCAAAGGGATTTACTTCGTTTCGACATGCTCCGAATAACATATAATAGCCAAATTCTTGCATGTAAACAAAAACAAGGGCGTGGCTGACCCTTTCGATGTTAATAATGAACCGAGTGTGTCAATCAGTGTTCACTTGCTTTCTAGACTGCTGGTAGTCGGTTTTTTCTCTTAGGGTCAGACGAGTGTTTATCTGTCAACAGGAACGCATAAGCGCGGTTTGGGCGTGAAGGGGTTGAGGCGAGTGCTCCACCCATGTCTCGCCCCAATCCCCTATCGTCTTAAAAGTCTCGTCTTATAATCCCCGCCTCATTTCGAGAGAACAACAGAATGCCAGTAGTTTTAGCTGTTTACCTGCTTTCGAACTCAGTAAGACAGTTCCTTTAGGAACTATCTAATTATATCTAAACCGACCCTAGCGCTTTTAAATATGCCTTGATCTTCGCCACGACGATCCGGGGGCGTGGCTTGAACTTATTTACGGGCGTTTTGAGAATGAACACACTAAGAGGTACGAAAACCGTTTTTTAACGCCTAAAAGGTACGACGAGCACCAACGTCCCTTTAATATGGGCGTAAGAGATATATATGGGGCGTCCACCCCCCCCCCCCCCCTGTACGATCCCACAAAATCAAACAGCTATTTTCCAGATCACCAACCTTGAAAAACAAATCCTTGATTTCCTGTCTGCCTTCAATTTGAAATGCATCCAACAGACCCAGAAGAAAAGCGGGATCGCTCTTTGTCCATTCCAAGGGAAAGATTCTGACAACAAAACAAGAAATGCGTTACAACGAATTCTATAATCCACAAGGGAAAAAATTCCAAAGGACACTTTGGACCAAAATAAAGAGGAACTTAAAAAAAAAAACCAAAAAAAAACAATTACAATTGCAATTACACGGTACTATAAGTAAGCCTTTCTACTTTCTAAAAATTAAAAGCCAGTATTTACAAGCACTAAATCTATGATTCATATCAAACTGCAAAAGTCTTTGTCTGGTGTTATTTATGAACGCAAACTCAGACAAAGAGAAGTTTTCTAGTAAGTGTCGAAAGTGCTCCGTCTGGAATTGCTCTGGTTTTTGCTTTGCTGCGTTCTGTGATAGTTTAAAACTAAACCTCGCGCAACCAACTTAAACAATCCGATACAACGAAAACCAAAACTTGACTTGGTGAAGCGCCCGATACTTGTATTTGATTCGAGTTTTCATTGGTTCACTGAGTTGTTTTCGTTGACTGTGATGGGCCATTGCAATTGATCGGTCTTGGTTTTTATGACACCGAAATGAAAACCGGGCGAAATCGGCTAACGAGCCTTGAACTCGCAAAAATTCGCTTTATGGTCAAACCTAACTGGAAAAAATATTAACGAGAGCTTGCTAAATATTCAGAATACTTACTTAGCTTCGTCTGGTAAAGGAGCTCTTAGATTAAGAACTTTCGCGCCATCCCAGAAACAATCCAGAGGAGATATTATGAGACACGGGATAATGGCTGAGACAATCTAAACGTTTGTCAAAAGAAGAAATAGTTACAACATCAACAATAGGTTTTCATAAAGCACTTGCTTCATTAAGGCTGGTTTTCATTAGCGACGGAGTCGTAGTCAGAGTCGTAATCAGAAGCGTAGAGTGATACGATTTAGTGAAAATCAAACCGATGGAGTCGGAAACAGAACACCGCATCCGCTTATGACTCCTTCGCTTACGATCCAGTGAAAACTAGATTGTCGGAGTCGGAAGCAGAAGTGGAAGAATAAACCAATCACAATGTTTGATTCCGGGCCTTGTGATTGGTTGGTTCTTCCGCTTCTGCTTCCGACTCTGACAGCCTAGTTTTCACTGGATCATAAGCGACGGAGTCGTAAACGCAATCGGAAGAAATGGAAACGTTCTGATTCCTCCGACTCCGATTCCATCGAGCTTATGACTCCACTTACAACTCCAATTTTCGATTTTCACCAGGTAGTAAGCGCTCTTACGACTCCGACTATAAATCCGACTCCGTCGCTAGTGAAAACCAGCCTTTAGTTATTACGTACAGCAGTTTTTTTATCTTCTGCCGAGTGCTAGAAACATGCCAGTCATCAAAATGATAAACACGTTAGAAGTAAGGAAAATTATATCGTCGATATTTGTTTACATCTGATGTACCAAAAAAAATGCGGGCGTCTGAAAGCTATTGTGAACTTTGCTGTGTTCGATTGAGAAGATATATCAAACACTCAATACCGTCTTTGACCACATTTCCAAACGCCTCGAAGTTAGTCAAAAGTACTCCGCTAGGCGTCTTATTTACAATTCCCTTCTCGATGTTTGGAAATGTGGTCAAATACGGTCTTTCGTGTTTGATATATTACTTCAAAACGTATCAACATGAAATTGTTGGTCAATTGAGCAGAACAGATTTGTAGGATCAAAAGTTAAAGAGATTTTTAATTTCACTGAAGGCAGGTAATAAAGAATTAAGATCTAGATACCAACTTTACCGCCCCGATTCCCCACTGGCCTATTCGCACCAGTCTTCGCTCCACTTACCCCATCCACCAGTGAGATGTTGAACTTCGGTACCTCTGGGACATAACACAGGTCATTATGCGTCCAGGTCCTAAAGGAAAAGAAAACCTTAGATATCGGTTGAAGAAGCTAATGTCACAATATTTCAAGTCATTTTTTTTTTTCTGATGAGGAAATTAGTTAGTCCTTGCGGTTTAAAAATAGTAGTTTCCTTAGCTGTCGTGACAGATTCGTGTGAACGGTAGACCTAACCGTAGAAATAAAGCTGCGTTTTCAAATTTCGCCGGCGTAGTGTGGACAGGGCGACTAAAACATCTTTCACGTGGGTAAACAAGAATTGAGAAGTGCTCTGCGTGTCAAGTTAAGTTATTACACGATGAATGGAAAACTTACTTGCCAAAAATGTCCACCTTGACATCAATAGCAGCCTGCACTGCCTTCAAATGCCGCTGTAATGAATCTATCGACAAGATGTTGCTTTCTTGATCATTATTATTAACATAATCATCATTGGCAGCGTGGATTAATAGTTCATTAGTTGTTCCACTGCCTTCTCCGAGTGAATCCTTTGTGTATTGTAATTCTTTCTCTAGTCGTCCATCAACTATAACAAAACAAATCAAACACGATTACTCCCACAATACAAATTTACAGGAAAAAAAAAGAGAGTGTAGTATTCTGAGAATACGGAAGGGGCAGGGGGGGGGGGGGGGCGCTTTGATGGCTACCTGCCTGTAGTTACCCCTCAGAGATAAATTTAACCCTATGACAGAAGCAAACTGCTCACAAAAACCAAACCTTTTGGAGCGGCACATAACTACCGTAAACTCCAAAGTAACCACCCTTGCTTCCGGTGATACTTTCGGAATTAGCAGCCTTTGGGGCTCGTTACTTTCGGGGAATAAAGTTGGTACGACTGAGCTCTTTTTACGAAATAAAACAGCTCTTTAAACATCAAATTAATTTTTTCGTTCCAGTTTAAATCTATGTTGCTGTCACATGGGTCGGCTCTTAATGTTTGACCAGTGTTGTCAGTGGTCGTACGAAAAGATAGTCAGATACAGTAAACTGTAAACTGAACTGCTACGTTGGTCTGCTTTAACAATTTGTTTGAAACGGTGTAACCTGAACTGATGAAACACGAATTGACATTTCCGCGCTTCGTGGCATAAGCGATACCTAGGAAAATAACATATATTTATTTGTACAGATTTGTATTGTCATTTAAAAGCCCTACCAGGGGAGTGCTATTAAGGGTATTGTATAATTGTATAATTATCCACTTATTAAATAACAAAACTCGTCGAATTAGGCTATCACTAAACTGTTTTGTTTGTATTGCCACTGAAAAGCCCCACCTTTAAAAAGGTGTAGTATACATGGTATAGGTTTTGTAAACCGACCAACAGTTACACGATTTCATCGCGATTTCAAGTCACGGTATTTTAAGTTATTTTTGCCTCGTACAAAATTACTTTTAAATTGAAGGAAACCTGAAAACAGTAGTTCACCAAGATAGAAAAACATCAAAGGGATAATAATAAACCTTAAAGGAACAAGGGTGGAGAAGATTAACACGGATTACAAACGACGAAATTAAAAATTTAGCCTTAACTTGTTTTTATGCTGATTCTTCGCAATTACAACAACTGCTTTCAATCTTTTAATCTGCATGTTTACATAAATCTTTCATCAGGCAGATATCCGCTCTCTGAAGCTTTCTCAAGGCATTTTCCGACACTCAGTTTTCTTTCTTTTCCAAGTTTTAACTTTACTTAAACGTTTTTTTTTTTTTTCATTATGGCGGAAGGTAACAACCCTTGGGTGGATGAAAAATGAAAATAAAGAGGAAACGCCGTCCAATCAGACTTAAAAGCAGTAAAATCAGCTGCTAGAAGCAAAAACATTGATCACAGGTCCCCTGCGTGATGTATGAATGGCGTCAGATCACGCCACTCGAACAAGCTCATTTGTATGCACAAACGCGACTTCCGGTCCATCATGTTTACATCTACTACGCTTGAGTTCCCTCGACATTTTTTAAATAGCGAACTGTTCACCAAACTGGGAGTTATTTTGAAAATTAAACAGAGATAATGCCACTTAATGCCTTAAGTTTTCGTATAATGTTTAATTTCTAGCGCCGTTTCCATCTCCAAGCGTATTTTCGCTTGAATCGTGACCTCTGCCTGTAAACCCAGGGCGAGCCCATGGGCATTGCATGAACACGGCATACGATTACTGAAACAAATCTAATGGTCGCCTGTAAAATTGAGTAAATTTTTAACGATCGCTCTGATTTAGACTGTTTAGGTCTGTTTCGTTGTGAACTGACGAAACTAAACTTAAAACTGATAACAAGAACTATGAAGCAGAATTAAGTTCTCGAAAAAACCGCGATGTCATGGTCGTAAATGTAAGCTTAGTCGTGTATACTGACTGACCCGCTGCGATTTTCGATAATGAAGTACGTTATAGAGTGGTAGAATTGGAGGCACTGGCAAGCTGCGATCTTGCTCTTGAAACCAAGGCCGATTCTCTTGCAAAAGAAAATTCTGATGTTAGTTTTAGCTAGCTTTCCGAGTCGGGTTGAATGCGATCATTTTACACCTACACTTAAAAATACAAACCTAGTGATATCACGTATGTTACAAGCAGGTTACAACTCACCTTCCATCCACAATTTTTCCACATCTGTTTCGATTGTTGCTGTTATGATCCCGACAGAAAGTCCGATCAGAACGAAGAAACCCGCAGCAAGAACTGCCCAACAGTTTCGCCGAGAAAAACGTCCCAACTTGAAGAAAATCGCTTGAAGCTTCGATCGTATTTTAATGGCAACTTGTTGACCCATTTTACTATATGTAGCCTTTTACGGACGATCTCGTGAAAAAAATTCAAATATTGCTAACATCAAGAATGCTACATTCTACTGTGAATACAGTGTGATCAAGCAGCATTTCCTAGTGGCCTGCTAGAGTCCTAGAAATGTGTTATTCACGCCGCATTTTATAAACACTGTCAAGCTCGTAAAATATCGTGCATGCAATCGAGGCTCACCGGAACAGCGGGAAAATGTAAATGAAGCCACCTTGTTTTTGTTGATGATCGCTAGTAACATAACAAACATGGGTTTCGTGATGACGTGAAACGTCAACAACTAAGCAAGCAGAAAATTTATTTTCGTTTGCAGCTTGCAAACAAAAGAATTGCTTAATATATTCTCCCCAAAATATGTTCATTTACTTGATAACTAGAACAGATTTGACCCTCTTTCTTTAGTAACATGTTCAGTTTTCGTCCGACACTCATCCTTCCTTCTCCAAAACTAGAGGTTTTATACCCCTCTAGGTTTAATTACAGAGAAAAATCACATGGTATAAACCGTTACAAAACAGCTTGACCCTATGTAATCGTGCAAAAATGTTTCGCGCAGCACTTCTCATGGCGTCCTGGCTACAAAGATGAGATATAGCCTGGTTCCACCGAAGTGACAGCGTGACAGCGGGAAATACGTTTGCGTTCGCAGATTAGAAACGCTTGTATGATTTTCATGTGCATGACGGTTCGTCTTTGAAATTGTGTTCTCAATAATTAGCTTTTCTCTAGAATCCACGAGAAGAACGCAAAAACTGAGCGAACGAGCACGATGCGGCGAAGACGCGAGTCGCAAGTAGCTTGATCGTCGGAGAACTGGCAAAAACTAAGACACCGCGATACTCGCCGCAGCTTCGCCGTTCGCCCCTCGAATATCGTGCTTGTTCGCTCACTTGTTTGTGATCTTCACGCAGATTTCTAAGTAGTAGAGAGAGATTCCTCCCAGTCTATGCGTCCATTTGCTTTGCGCACAGGATTTTTATTTTTATTTTCCTCGTGGATTTTATTTTTTAGTTCCAAACTACAAAGCATTCGCCGCACTTGTGTGTGGTCGAAGTGTTAATGGCTCGTCGAGAGGGCCAGTTGATTAATTAGATAATTAATTCATAATTGAAATACATGGTATAGGTTTGTCTCCTTCTGTACGCCAAAACTTGATAACCGAAGTCGCGCGCGTGCAGGAAGCCGGAATCAACTCTTGACATTTATGGGAGGCTTCCGCTGACCCTCCCGCTTGTCTGAGAGGATTAGCGTCAAACAAAGGCTTCTACAATGGGCAATTTTTTGAGCCCACCGGTTTTGGATTTTTGTTCAATTTCTCAAGGAATTAGCCTTTCTTAGGTTCCACGGGCAACTTGTTCCCAACACCAGTTGTTTCGTTCTACTGAGACAAACATTTCTTGGAAGTATACATGAAGTCCAATACCCCAGGTTTTTTTTTTATCAGTGGTGATCGAAATTAGAGCTGGTCAGCTTAAAAATAAAATCACGTTAGCAGCCGCCCACTGAAGGGTACCCGAGTTGCTAGCCGCCTACGTGAGCCTTCCGACGTACATTATGCAGTTCTATTGCCTCGTTCCTTTTGCCCCGCATCGTCAGTATTGAATCTCTATTAGGGAGTGGGGGTGGGGATCTAAATATCCCTTATCCCGTTAATATCCCGTATCCCGTAAATTTCAATTTCACAAACTAACAATTTTCCTACTCGATATCCCGAAAAATCTGTTCCAAATACCCCTTATCCCGTTATTTGTTTGCCACTAATAGGGCGTCAGTATTCTATTCTAGTAGCAGCGATGAGCTCCTCAAGTACTTATTATTCCTCATGCCGTCGCAAAGAGCGAAGCCTAACTAGTGCTTCGCCGTGCTTGAATAAAAATTTGAGGGACTGAGGTCATGGATATCGAGGTATGCAATATCGCACAAAACGATGTCTTTTAAACGTAACTTTATTCATTAAATATCCGGTAGGGTTTATCAGTAACAATAATTTAATATTTGCTCGTTGGTCCCTGATTTAGTATTCTTGACCAACGACTAAACGACGAACGGGTATCATCTTGTGTACATGTATCGGATAGAGTTGTCGGCAGTCCTAATCAATCAACTTGAACGCTAGCCTCAGTAAACACAACTCTCTCTTACCAAGCTCAATTCTTTCCCATGCGAGACTGGAACCGAAAAATTCCATTAAGATGACGTAGCACTACAAAGAACCGCACAGCACATCTGATTGGTGAGTGCTGGGTTTTGAATTTTCGCGCGCAATTTAAAACCAATCAGAGATGCTGCACGGATCACCTTCACACGACGGAATTTTTCCGGTTTAATCTCTGTCCCTCGAGGGAGGGGAATTGAGCCCGTGAAGAGAAATGCCCGTTTTCCCAGGCTACTTGATTACGATATGGGATAAATAAATAACTTACAGACTACTGCCTCGGAAAAATATGATACAACTGATAGGGCGATTGATAAGTCTTCGGGTAATATGAACCGTTATCATGCAAATTACAACTAACCTTATTTTAAAAACTATCCACTAATCCGGTCAACAACTCTGTCATAAAGTAAATCTTAAAAATTAAGATTATATGCAACGGAATTGGAGCTTTGTATGACTGAAAACGAACAGCACGAAAGAAGGATAGCTACCCCCCTAGACTAGACCCATTTGTTGTCTGTTTTCAGTTAACATGTTCAGTGATTTTTTATCAGAGCACGGGGGGAGGGGGGGGGGGGGGAGGCGAGGGCAGGGGAAGCGGGCAGACAGACAGCCCAAAAACATTGCAGACCCAAGCCGAACTGTTAAATGCACACCGCAGACTATTCCAATCTTCATTCTAAATATGCTAAACAAAACTTTAGATCGAGCCTTAATTACCCTCATAAGGTACTTCGATTAACAGTGAAACACCAGCACGAACAAAACAAACACTGAGTCTTGCAGCAACTGAAAATTTTCTGATTCTCACACAGCACGAAACTTCCGAGCTGTCAAACATGACGTCATAAGATACGCCATGTTGCTTAGCAACCCCGCTCTTGAAAATGGCAGGCTCAGTTCTCTCGGCGAATCGCTATTATTGGATCATTAAAAGACCTCATTCCACGAACCCTTTGCTATAGAGCCAAACTCTTTAACCGTTTCACTCCCAACATCAACCTTGTACAGCAAAACAAACAGCACTGCCAAAAATAATACATCTCACTCGAATACCCACACACTGGCGTTTCATCCAAAGGGTGGAAAATTCAACATGAAAGTACTGCTCAATAGCTTTCATTTGAATGGTCACACACTAGGGTTTCATCTACACACTCAAAACTTAAACCCAAACTGTACCCCTAGTTGGCTTTCGTTTCATTGATTACACTCTAGTTTCGTCTAAAGACGAAGAAGGCAGAACCTCACTCAAAGACTCGAGCATTTCAGTACTTTGGGAGTGAAACAGTTAAAATACGAGCTCGTGCTTAAGTGAATTAACAACTGACGAATATCATCAAAGTAGCCAATTAACAGGGCGCTATTTCCCCCAACATCTAATCGAAAAGTAGCTTGAGCAGCGACCAAGACCGCTTCTTTTCTACTTTCCTACTATAAATAGAGTGATAAAACCCCTTACCTAATAACTCTACACTGGTTTACTGTGTTACGTAACATGGGCCAAGCCGGCTGGTAACTGGATAATTACATCGAACTTTGTACACTGATATAAATAATTCGAATATTCCTCGTATTCGATTCTAAATTAGAATGGAGATGCACAACGTCAAACCAGACTGTTGTCGTCCGTAAACAGTTTAGAAGTACTGTATCCAGTAAAATCCGGTTTTACTGGGTTTTTTTTCCTGTACAAAAGTAACACCTCATGAATAACTGAGCGTTTTCCCATTACTTTTCTCCGTCCTTGATAGTAACCATGTTACTAACTCGCGAGGAAACACGCAGGTTACTCATGTCACGCGCGCTCTGCGCCCTCGCGCGCACGTCTCGCGCGTACCTCTACTTGACCTTTAGGCGTCATTTTCCACTGGATGACTGTCAGGAAACAGTCGACGTTTCACTGTCCTATCTTCTTATGCCATCGCACTCCAAATTCGTGACGTGCAAATCCTCCTCGTCTATCTCCCCTTGGTTATGAATCGGCCCAACTTGTGCTCCACCTCGGAAATTCTGATACGCCGCTCTTTCGGTGGAGACTTGTTCGGTATGCACTTCGACCGTGACCGTAGCACGAGCCGTTACCCGAGTCACGGTCGAACTTGACGAATCCGAATCGACCGGGGGAGACCTGCTTCGATTTGCACGTCTGTTACTCCGGCTGTTACTCTTGTGAGGACCCCTCTTATGGCGAGTACGTCTCCTCCCGGAACCAGATGACCTTTCCTCTTCTCTGGCGATTCTCTCCAGGATACAAACCTCGGAATCCGCAGGAGGGGTTCTCTGTCTACAAGTAGAGCTGGGAAACAATTCTCTGTTTGACCCGGCAGAAGAGGCTGTTCCTGGAGGAAGCATTTCTTCAACCTTTAAAACAAAACAGAGAACAAAACGAAGTTGTTTGACTGTCTTGCGTTATTGACGTTATATCCCAGCCGTAGAAAATCAGCATTTCCAGATTTAAGGTATTGACGAGACAAACAAAAATAATAACAGTATTCTTTGCGTCTGGGGACAAAATGACGACTGTAAAATTAACGAGAAGCTATGTCTTCAGTTTCATTCATCCGCTCGTAAGAACGAGTTATGGTTCACTGGAAAATTGAAGGGAAACCTACCTCGGGTCCAGGCCCAGCGAGAGACAACAGCACTGGCAAAAACACAAGACCATTTACAGTTCCAATCACAATCAGTGCAGCCAGCAGATGAAAGAAATACCTGTAATAAGTAAATCAGTAAATGACGTTCCGTTAGTAAAGCCTATTGTTAGTTGAAAATTTTCGGACTTTCTGGAAGCTTTCCTAGGAAATTTGCCTACTTCCAAAGTTGCCCGCTCCGGTCCCTAAATTTTTGCCGGGAAAAGCGGGTCCTTAGCTTCGTGAAGCATGATGGGAGTTAAAGCCTAGTTACCAATTTTCCGCCATTTTTGAAAGCGTAAAGCGAAAAAGCTGCAAGTTCTTGTTTTTATTGCATAAGTTTTTTCACGATTCTTTTCTCTAATAACCGTACCTGACGATAAAATCGAAGTCTGACCCCGCAAGCATAATGACACCGAGTAAGGTCGACATGGCACCGTCCACAACGGGAGAAAACACATGTTCGACAGCTCTCTGCATTCGCTGATTTCTGTCGCCTGCACTCGTCAAAAATTGCTGAAAGAAAAAGGAGAGAAAATGCAAACAGGTAAGTTAAAAGAAAAGAATATGGAACGAAAGCAAACTATTTAGGATCACGACTGTGTTTACACGTTCAACCATAAATCCACCAACTGTTTAACTGAACTAAAAAATACTGTGAAACATTTTGACAGTTTGACAGCTGACAGTTGAACTTGAAAGCTAGCATAAATTAAAATTTTATCCGTCTGTACTCTAATTGATGATAAAAATGAGCCAATCAGCGCGCGAGAAATTAGACAGTTATTGTAAAATTAACAAATGGTAAACGCCATAGCGTGCACCATTGAGTTATGGATGCACGCGGGAGGTTGCTAAGCACGAAAGAAGCGTAAGAGTCGCACTCGGCTATCGCCTCCTGCGACTCTAGCTTCCTGAGTGCTTAGCAAACCTCCCAAGTGCATCCATAACTCAATAGTGCACGCTATGGCGTTTACCATTTGTTTTATAACATAACATTGAGACATTGGAACAACAGAAGTCCTTTTATTGAGCTACATCATAAAAAAATGTTCGTGTAGTCTTACATGACAAGAGAAAACAAGCGCGCGAAAATTCATTCATGACAACCGACTGCACACCAGTAACTCGATAAAGTTTCATCTTCAAACAACTGTGAAGACAGTTTCGCATCTCTGGCAGAACGACGTCGGCCATTACTTTGGAAACAATGTCTGTCAAAAGATTTGCTTTGTAAACATTAGCACACACGTCAGCAGCGTACACCCATGGGCAAATAGTAGACGCTAAATTAACCAATCAGAGCGCGCGCTTTGCTTTAGTTATGTTATAATAAGCTTTTGACTGACAGACAGACACATAAACAGACAACCTTTATTTAAGCACGATTAAAATCAAAGCTCAATAACTGATGGGGTTATGCAAAAACATGATAAAACTAAAATTTTCAATTAAAATTCATCTATCCTATATACATGATAGTTGGACATTTTCAGCGGACCTAACACTTTGATTTTTAAATTCCTCGCAAACAATATGGATTTATAATGCATATGCACACAACCTGATTGCCAATGAATTAATGTTCTTAATATTTTTATTCCAAGGGTAAGGCCCTTGTTCTCACGTTTCACTTCAAGAAAAATTAATCTTAACATATCCATGTACAACATACCATACACATGTGTACAGTGAATTCCACACCAACTCCAACAGACAGAATGAGTGTAACTGCAGGCACGGCACTAAGTTTTATACCAGCCAGACCCATAAAGCCATACACTTCCACTGTTATCATTACCAGGACAATAACCTATGCGATCAAAAAAACAAACATCTCATTCATGATCACTCTACTTATAACTTTACAATTTTTCAGTTTCACAGAAAAATTCTCTGAGCCCAGAAATACACTTAGCCACCTCAACACTTGTTGAAAAGAGAAAACTTCTGAAACAATAACTACAACTTCGAGAAACCTTTCCATATTTTTTCATTGGAAATAGCTTACTTGTATTTTTATCAGTGCTAGAAAGAAGCAAGTTCATCTATTCAAAGTACATGAGTCACATGAATTACAATAATTAAAACATCATTTTGAGAAACGATAGTACTATTTTAAATTTCGTTATGTTACACACTTACTATCAACATCGCTGCCCAGAAATTGCAAAGAATAACAGCCATGACCACAAAACTTGCTGACAGCACAATCGCGACAGCAACCAAGAGATGTTCCCCCAACCAAATGTACTGTTCCCAAAATATAAATGGGATACCACTTGGGTAATTAGGCAGGCCAGCCGCTGAAAACTCTTCACATATGGTGCGGACACTCTGCAAACAACAAAGCAAAATTTTAATTCCGCTTGACAACCTAGGCTCCTTGATTATCAGTTGCCATTCTGATTTGGGAGACAAGTGGGAATCAAATATGCAGCAACTTACCTGTCACACCTACATGTACAATGTAGCATTACAAAACTTATAACTATTTTGAAGTGAAGCCTCCAATATAAAGACATTGCTGATAAGTTGCACTAAATGTGTCTTGCAGCTAATTGAGTTTTCCAGTACCTGTCAGCACCTTCCATTTCAGTAAACCCCCTTTCTGTTATTTGCCTACATGCTATGTAACTTGGCAAAAAAAATTATTATTTTTACTACATAAATAATTGTTAATACCTTGATTGTTTCAACAAAGTCCTTTGTAGTCCTAAGGTTGATCAGGTTAAATGGAATATAAGTGAAGTTTGAAGGTGGTGCTGGTGGCTCAACTGTTTTGAAAGGAAAAAGAAAACACAAGTTATCAGTAAACTTAACTACGGCACATCTAAACCAGTGACAACACAGAATTTATTTCAGTTTATGTACATGCTGTGGTTCAAATTTGGCCTGGGTTTTACCAAGAACGAATTTAATCACAACATACCTCGCATGGCGTTGTATTCTTGGTGTCTTCTTGTGTTAAACCATGATTCCTCTGGTTCTGGCTTGATGTTTGCCTGTGTTAAATGAATTAAGAGCAGAACTCTATTACACAAAGGTTTACAAACATTGTCACTGGTCTGAACAGTGAGGGAGGCCCATGCTACAATGTAGCTTTTGCCAAATTAATCTCTCACTTTTATACTTTTTTTTCACTGCTTTCCCTACGTAAGAGAAATGGCCTTAAAAAACCTTCAAATTGAAGATACACATTTAGGTTTATCAAGATCCATGTAGCTGTCATATTGGCAGTTACCCGGTAAACACGATAGTCAATAGAAGCACCAAGTAACAACTGATCGCACACTCAATGCATCTCTTCCAAGCTAGGATCTCTTTCAAGCTATGTTGATCAATGTAACATTTTTAGGAATAATCTTGCATTTATCTGCAGAGAAGAAAAGTTGAGCATGTAACACAAGATGTTTACTTGTGGCACACATCATGATATAATTTGAGTTCACAAACCTGCGACATGGCATATCCCATAAAGTCCACATTGAACCAAACCATCAAATACTTGTAAAAGGTCTCTGGGCGGATAATTCCTTCATCATCAACCAACCTTACACTACGAACCTGTTGATTGACAAGGAGTAAACTAATTGAGTCTCGTAGTTTTTATTACTCCCGTGCCACACAGTTCTGAAAGTAATGAGGGTCCTTATTTACTAAGCCATCTTTTTCTATGGCTACTTTAGGGAAGTAATCACTTCCCAAAGTTCATGGTAGAATAAATTTGCAAAACAGGGCGTTCTGGCATGAAGGAAGATAGTTAAACCTCCTCAAAACACTAAACTCACTTTAACAATAAGCCAAGTGTAAGTCCGAAATCTAGTCAGCTGGCATGACTGAGATGTCAAATGTTGCCAGCTGCTGGCTGGCAACAGCAGCTACTCTCCTGAACTATTCACTAGATTCTTTAAAAAATTTAGAGGCGGCAAAATCAACTGCCTAATCCAGCCATAGTGCCACCTACAGTTTCACAACTTTGTGAAAACCCTACTTAGACCTTAGCCTTAAGTGAAAAATGCAACCTTTCAGTACAATTTAGTTTTCAAACCATACTATGGATCTGTTGATTGTCTCTTTTTCTCCAGTCTGTGCTAACAGCTTGTAGGCCATCACACCATTATCAGATGCATTTTTCTGCCACCCATCATATGAAATTCTCCCCTCAGCCCAGTCTCTGTCAAATGCCTTTTGCAGCTCTGAAACAATAAGCATTACTTTTACACAATGTTACAGTTACTGTAATAGATTCAATCAACCATTACACTCCCAACTCTGAAAATTCTCATTACACTGAATAGCTCTACCAGTCCACATGTTTTTTTTTTTACCCTGTCACTGGTACATGTGTTTCTAATTTTATCAACATGGTGGTTTTGTTCCAAATATTTTGCTCACTCTACCAAAGACTGATTACTTGCATACATGTATATGTCAGATACATGTATAACAAACCAGAGATATACATAATGTGGACGATATCATTGGATACCTTTAACCAGTTCTCTAGGTGAAAAGTGCTTTCCAACCCTCCACATGCAGACTGTACGACAATACATTTTATGCCTGAGTATATGATGCAATTAATGCACATCTGTAACATACCTATAAGCCAGTCCCTGAAATACATCAACCAGAAAGGTGGCAATTCCCCCTCAGGTGTTTTGATTATGTTGGGAATCTGCAAGTTAGATTAGAATCAAGCTTAAAACAAGTTACAAGTTCACTTTACTTCAGTTACACAGCACACAAGAGATGAGGTGCTCATACAGTTTCTGGACTGGACTTCAGTGTCATTCTGGTGTGTTCTTGGGCAATGCACTTCGCACTGGGTACACAGAATTGTTACTTTAACAATAACTTGGGTGAGGGCAATCAGTGAAGGTACAGATGTCTCACTAATGGGAGGTTAATAAATACCTTGCAGTATTTCACACTTCAGAGTGAAGCACCTACTAGGTTTCTATTAGAAGAAATGAGTCTGTACTGTTAAAGGGAATCTGTATGTTGAGATCAGGGCTTTACCTTCTTGAATGTATCATGAAACTTGTACAAGAGCTCCTGTCCATTAGGATAGTCATAGCCTCCTTTGGTCACGACAGCCATCGGGTAAAAAGAGAAGTATTTTGATTGTGCTTTGACAAACTCGTGTTCTGGACTTGTTCGTGGGACTACATCAGTTAGGTCCAAACCTTCTTCCACTTTCATACAGCCATAGACACCAGCAGCAAACAGACATGCAAACATGAATAAGACTGAAATCTGAAAGAAAAAGAAAAAACAACAATTAAGTGAAATAAATTACATCTTGAGTACATGTAGTTCTGGAATTGTCACTGTGTTAAACATATTTTCAGTGACAGAAAGGATAAGCAGCCCACATGTATTCTAAGCAGTTCATATCTGTTACACCCTTACCGCACTAACCTGATATAGCATGTGCTTTGAATTCAATATTATACATGTATCTACAGTAAACAGTAAAGATCCTGCTATTTTCCATTGTAGCTCAGGATATCATTTTCTACTCTGACTAGCAGTAAATAACATCAAGCTATAATTGAAAAGGATTTTGCTTTTAAATCCAGATTAATCAGTGACCAACGATATTTAACAACCCTTGCCTGATGAATAATTTGAATATCAAATTTAGCAGTCATATTTGTCACCTTGACTGGCATTTTTTGCAACCACGGACCATAGTAATGTCTTGCAAAGTATGACAGCGAGAGGAATCGTAGCTTCTTCTTCAGTGAACTCCACCGACTATTACACTCGCAGTCCGAGTCTTGCATGCTTTGTGATGTAGAAACCCCACTCATTGAGTCCAGGCCTGGCGATGATCTCGAGTGTGAACTTGATGATCTCAAGGAGGAACGTTCAGCCGTGGCCACGGCAGAAGTTTCTCCATTTGACGCAGCATTAGCTGATACATGAAATTGCACATTTCTTGGGAGTTGCGTTCGCATGTTGCTTTCCCCTCTGGGAGATAAAACTACAGCATTTTCATTGATGACTGTATCCCTTGCATGGCTCTTGTACGCATATCTTTTACTTCTTTGCTCAGGGATGCCTTCTGAGCAAGTACAATGACTGTAGTCACTCCCACTTTGTTCAGGGAAAATTTTTAATGATCTACTTGTTCCTTGACTTTGATAAGGAGGTCTTGAGTAACAGTCTCGGCTGCTTCGCTGCTCTCTGTCTACTGACCCAGCAAACTGAACTTGCACAACGTTCGCTGAAGCTCCTGCCCTAGCTTTTGTAGTTCCCATTCCATTGTTACTGCAGATGTTACCCATCGCCGCTAGTTCAATGTCACCTGATTCCGCCATTTTCCTGGAACTCATCCTTTTGAAACGTGGCCACTCTGTCATTGGGGTGGCTCCCAGCTCTGCTGACGCAGATGCCTGGACTGTCACCATACTCGGCAAATGTATTGTCTGTGAAGCTGCTGCCTGGACACTTCCGGGGAGAATAACAGTGCCACTGAGACCCTGAAGAACAGGGGTTTCAGACAGAGAGTTGCAAGAACGTTGGTATCGGTAGTGTAGAAGACCACTGTCATTTACCGATGTGCTTGGTGTAATCGAAATGCTGTGAGGTTCAGAACTCCTGCAAGAGAAAAACCAACAGTTAAAATACTTGAAAGGAAGTTTCACATTTATTACCCTGCTACTAATGAAAGGGCATGTACATTTTTTTGACTGCACTAACAGGATACCAAAACAAAACCATCACTTGTGGAAAATAAATTGCTGCTTCTAAGAGATCAATGAAACGTTAATTCATCACTGAAGTTGTAAAGGAGCATGGTTTACTAACAGTTTCAGATCAGTCAAATTTCAGCGAACACACACTAACCTTTCACAACAGCAAAGAAGGTCATATTTGCCACTTCTCCTTCTGTTTTTGTCAATTACAATCATTGCAGGGAAGATCACAATTACAGCAAGAAAATTGAACACAACAACAATAGCTGCCTGCAAAGAAGAAAACAACAATATTGAATACAAAAAAAATAGGTATTGTAGGTCTCAGAATCTTTGATCTAAGAGTAATTTCATGCCTCAAAAGAGGACATTTTTGTGAAATCTTGAGCATGTACTCAGTTTGTCACTAGTCTGTCTACGGACCCTCCATTTTGTCTTGAGTTTGTTGATATCACAAGCATAGTGAAACATTAACCCAGCACATGGGATACATGCCCTAGGCAGTGGGGCTGGGAAAAGATTTTGCGCCCACTTCTCGACTGTTCTCCCCCTCTGTGCTCGCACGCCAAGAAAAATAACTCATAGCAAAAGATAAACATCTTCTGTGGATAGACTAATGTCACAAGTTATGGGCCAGAAAAAATGTTCATCAAAAAAATCACCAGGAAATCAGTTTGCTATAAATGTTATTTTAACCAAAGTCTATCGGGTTAAATGTTCATCACAAAAACACCAGAAAATCAGATGGCCTATGTTATTTTAACCAAAGTTTACAGGCTTATAACTTCATCATTATGATCACCGTCAATAACAATATCCAGTGCTTTAATCCAATTTGCACAAACCTGTAAAGAAAATGACCTCAAGGCTGGTATGGGTATCAGTGCTGCCATGAAGAATGCAAACATGTTATTGAATGACGTCAAGAACACGCTGACTCCTGTGCTGGCAAGACAGTATACTGCTGGGTCCTAAAATAAAAAGCAAAATTACAGATTTTTAAATTGTTGCATTGCATACTTTTAACTAAAATGTCTAAGAGTGCAGAAATACTCATCACTTGACAGTGGTATTATTATTTTTCTTGTCATGAACAGATTATTTTATTAGTGAAATTATTTTTCTGGAAGGGATCTATTAATGTACGAATCACCATGGGAATTCAGAATTTCAAAACACTACAAAGAGATTTACGGCTAAAAGACTTTTGGTATGCATTATTAAGAAGAATACAACATGGTACAACTCTTTAAACTCTAAAATAATAATTATGAGGTAGAAGATACAATACAGACACGGAATGAAAATTTTTAAGGGAGCTACTTTACGGTTTGTGCATCTTCAAAAGTTCAGCCTAAATTTTTCAGGTTTGTTGTTTGTAATCCATGTTTATCTTCTCCATCCTTAACCATCCTTGTTCCTTCATAATTTATTATAATATTTTTGCTGTTTTGTTATGTTAGTAAAGTACTATTTTCAGGTTCTCTTCAATTTTAAGGTAATTTTGTACATGCCCAAAATAACTCAAAATACCGTGACTGAGCTCCTTAATCTCTAAACATACCGTGGGAGGTTCCAAATCAGAAGAAATAATATTGTTCTTTACAATGTTACGAGCTTACCAGTAATCTAAATAAAGCTCTCACGGTCTCAGAGGGGGATTATCTTCAAGGGGCTTTCCTTGTCTGGGATACTTTTTTTTTTCTTTTTTTTTTGGATGGGGGGGGGGGGGAAGTCTTACATGTACTTTTGGTTACTTAAGGGTTGAACCATTTGACTTTTGAGGGGAGGGGAGGGTGATTGGGTATAGGCATGAATTTTTTTATAACCCTTTTCTTCTCTAGGAATTTTCTTTCTCGTTACATGTCCATGCATGATATTTTCCTCCAACTGTAACATGCTTTATAGCAGTTCACTGAAAGTGTGTGAAAGTTCTGGCAGTGGTTGTGTCCATGAAGATTTTTTGGTAACCATTATGCTGGAAGAATATTGTTTTTTTTTTCAAAATTGCCCCCCCCCCCCCCCCCCACCCCACCACACAAAAGTCAAACAAAGCATCCCTTAGTTAAGGCATTACTATAATCATAGACATTGTAATTCACAAATTGCATGTACCTTGTTCTTATCTCTTGCCGATGAGTATGTGTGTGCCAGGAGGAACATATCATCAACACCCAAGCCCAGTGCAAGGAAAGGCAAAATCTGTAAGAAATAAACAGCAGTTCAAAAAAAGTAGCAAATATATATAACAATTAAGAAAAAAGAATCATGTTCCATGTTTCTATTGAGTTAAAGAAACACTAGAGGAAGTTTGGGAGAATGAGAAATGCTGTGGGGATAAAAGCCAACAGGCAAGTGTTTCCACAGCTTTTTCAAGTTCTCTCCAACTTTCTCGAGTTTGAACTCAGTGCATGCTTCATCCAAAATCCAAATTTCATCATCCAGTTAGCCACTGCTACTTACGTGTAATCTGTCTCCACCTCATCCAAGCCAATTTTTAAACAAGCTTATCAACAGTGTCTCCTCACAATATTTTATTACTACTTCTCCATCTATTTTAATTAATAATTCATCAAGTTTAAACAAAGGAAATCATGACCATGACGGTGTTTGGATAACGGATCTTAATTAGCATAGATTTTTACAATTTTATTGCTCTATTTTAGTCTTAGTTTAGTTTCAATTGAGAAGATATATCAAGAAATACTCAAGACAGTGTTTGATCACATTTTCAAACACCTTGAAGTTCATCAAAAATACCCTGCCATACAAGGCTGTGGTCTAAGAAAAATTACGAGGAGCCTGGGCAAAGGTTCCTAACCATGAAATCCTGGATGCCCAGCACTTGAGTTTTGTAAGAAGAAAGCAAGTTTATCCAGTCACACAAAGGTAAAAGTTGGAGCATGCCTGTGGCACCTGGGCGCTGCTAGAGCACAACACTGCCGCCATGCGTTGTATTTTCAACTCTCTTCTCCATAAATGTAGTCAAACATGGTTTTTCCTGTTTGATATATTACATCAAGCTGCAATATCCAACTCACCTGTGTTGAAGCAGCATTAAATTTGATGTTGACAAATGAACAAAATCCCAGGCCTGATGCAACAGCAACAGTAACAAGCAGAACCCCAGCAAATCCGAGAGCACCATGTGAATCCACAGAATTACCCCAGTGTTTGAGAGTCAAAAAAGCATAAATGAGCTATGGAGAAAGCAACAAACCTTAGATCAGCATATTAGAAATTAACTAAAGCAAAGTGCACGCTCTGATTGGTTAATTTAGCATCTACTATTTATCCATGGGTGTACACTGCTGACGTGTGTGCTAATGTTTACAAAGCACATCTTTTGACAGACATTGTTTCTAAAGTAATGACCGACGTCCTTCTGCCAGAAATGCGAAACTGTCTTCACAGTTGTCTGAAGATGAAACTTTATCGAGTTACTGGTGTGCAAGGTTGTCATGAATGAATTTTCACATGCTTGTTTTTTCTTGTCATGTAAGACTACATGAACATTTTTTTTGTGATGTAGCTCGATAAAAGGACTTCTGTTGTTCCAATGTCTCAATGTTATGATATAAAACAAATCATAAATGCCATAGCGTGCACTATTGAGTTATGGATGCACTTGGGAGGTTTGCTAAGCACTCAAGAAGCTAGAGTTGCATGAAGCGATAGCCAAGTGCAACTCTAACTTCTTGAGTGCTTAGCAACCTTCCGTGTGCATCCATAACTCAATAGTGCACGCTATGGCGTTTACCATTTGTTAAATTTATGCCTTTGCAATGCAGTCACTGTGTATAGTGATTATACACGGTGACTGTGTCGCAAAGGCATATACATTGTATATCACTTTGAGGTAAATGTACCCATTCACCATTCACCATTCACTTGACTTTTCACCATAGATGAATTTTTGCCGTTAAAACATGCTAACATCAGTGGATGGTGTTTGATGTCACAATATGCTTAGCAATAGGCCATTTCCACGTAGCCTTTCGCCTCTGTACCAAAACAAGTCTTGATGCGAAACCAATCAATCCATACCAAAATGTGACCCACCTACACATACATTTTCATGCAAATCAACCTCATTTTCATATAAAAGGTTTTGCACAAGGACTCATTTTGAAACAGAGGCACAAGGTAACTCGGAAATAGCCTAGTATTCTTTGTGAGATACAAAGTACACGTAGCCTTCAAATAAAATTGAAACCTTACTGGGGTAAACGAGCACTTCAGACACACTCTAAGAAACAGTCATTATCAATGGTGGCTAAGATTGAGGAAATATTGTTTGCAGAAACAAACGGCTTCCTTTGTTTTGGCTTTAAGAAAAGAAAGCTGCCACAAAAGTCCAGGCTTTTTGCATACATCACTTCTTGAAAACAAAGCACAACCCAGGAAAAAAAACCTCAGAGCAATGTTTCTCAAGTAAAACAAAGTCAATATGCCAAAATTCAGTTACCTTTGAACTCTACCAAAAATGGCCAAAAAAAATCTAGTGAGCGTTCTTGCCCATGGCCTTTCAATTGAGATGGATAAAGAGAGTCAAGGAAATCATCAATATCTGTCATTTCATTATCTTACCATCAGAACATATCCAATTGCTACTTTTGAATAGCTTGTTTGAGAAAACTCCTTCAAAAGATCATTGAATGATGTGGAGGAGAATGCCAACACTGTTGAATCTTCTTTGCTTTGATCAACTGAGTTAATGATCTGCAAGAGGAATTGTCACTTTAAGAGCAGAGCAACAGTAGATAATTAAAACAAGTTATGACTTTGAGACTATTGTATTTGTTATATTAAACTCTTCAGGTCTCCACAGCGACAAGTCTAATTTAGGACTTTGCCTTTGTTCCTGCAGTGATAAGACTCTTCTGTCTACTCCAGCGGCAAACTGCACTACACCTGGGACTAAAGATTCGCCCATTTCAGTCCACGCTTATAAAACAAGCGCTACCTTAGATTTTTATCCAAAAAGGGATAGGAGCCATGCTGTTTAAGAAAATTTCAAATGGTTATGACATTAATTTCAACAGTTCTAATAGATCTTAGTTTTTTGCATAATGTTTTAAACACATTTCAATGATCAATAATTTTTAAGATCTTTGCTGTAGTAAGGTAGTTAATTTAATTTAAAGTGTTTTGATGTCTAATGTTACATATATCATTAGCACTATACATAATTACATGTCATTGTTATCATTATCATTCATCTTACCTTGGTGAACTTGCGCTTCCATGCCTCTAAAACTTGCGTTGCTTCATCTTCAGTCCACTCCATGTGGTTCACTTTTGCTTGGTTATACCAATGAGTATAGAGCTGCTGCCTCCCCATCAACATGATTATGCTCTGATATGCATCAGCCCTAGACAACGTACATAAAAGAAAACAAAACACAAATTAAATCAAATACTGGCTAACAGACACTATCCTCTTAGTAAGCAGATATGATTTTTGGTTCACTGCCATTTGATTTGATTTGTCATTGCAGGGTTGAAAATACAGTTGAACCTTTATTAAATGGCCACCCCTATTAGGTGGCCAGTAATCAATGTCTCAATGAGGGCTTTTCTGTTGTTTTAACCTCTATTAAACAGCCAGCCCCTTTTGAGCGGCCACTATTAATTTCCCTGAGGGTGGCCATTTAATAGGGGGTGAACTGTAGCCTTCATCTACATGTAGAAGCACAACCACAAGAAAGCTCGTCTGCTAAGAACAGAAACTCACTTTAGCTAATAGATAACAGGGGGAATGCCATAAATCATGCCTGCACTTAAGACCTTCCCACTTGTCGACGCCTTCCGTACCCAAGCCAATAGAGTTACTTATTATCAACTTTGTTAGATTTACACTCAAATACGATTCCGACCTACAATAAATCTGTTATCTAAACTGCATCAATCTTATTTTCACCCTGTCATGAACTGTAAATCTTCAGGTTTATCAACATTGCACCACTGTCATGACAGAAGTGTGTCATTACTTTGATTAGTTTTCTCCATCCAACAAGTAGATTATCCATTATGTCCAGAAACAAACCTCACCTTCTAATAATATTGCTTCTGTTCTTGACAGTTCCTCCCACAATAAGTTCTTCCGGCCAGTCCATATATTTGGTAGCAAACCCCTTGCAGCCACCCGTCAATTCCACACCTATGTCGGGTTTCTGCAAAAAAGGAAAAAAGAGATTTATATGCACTGCAGACAACCTCTTGAAGTCTTTACTTCCCATTTCTCATTCCTTTTACCTCCTACATTTCCTCTAGTGGTTCCTACTGCTTTGAGATTTTTCTACAAGAAAGTAATTACTACCCAATGTTGAAAAACATTCACTCTCTGGTTTCTGCCACCTTGAGATTTCCACTCTCAACTATCTCTTCTTCCAGCTTCTGAAGGATTCACGTACCCCTCTGCACAATTCACACCAGTGCAGGGTTTCTCTTCACCGATTCTGTTGGTGGCCAAGATTGCCATACCCTTCTAAGACAAATGTTTGACTGGCTCCTTGAAGAGAACTGGCATAATTACCTTCTTGGTCTTGTAATTTGGTGCAGTTGTTGGACAGTCAGGGTCATATGGATCAAGACAAGGTTTCATCACATAGCCGCTGTTGATTCCAGCCTTAAAATCAATCAATAATTAAGAAATAGATCATTGACAAAAAAGTATAAAGATCATTCTTATAATCTACAGTGTGAGACAGCGTGGCCGAGCGGTCGAGTGGTCAGGGTGCCGGTCTTTAAACCGGAGGACATGGCCACTTAGCTGGAGTTGTTTCTCTGTAGACCCTAGTTTAACTCCTCAGTCATGCTTGTAAATGACAAACTGGTCTGCCTCCTGCCAGTTGGGATTTTCAAGCCTATTATGTTTACTTGATATATTTGTTTCTCTCAGTTTAAATGGCATGCCTGTGAACTACCTAGGTGTAGCTAAGTGCATTGACCACTATAAACAACAACATTTGAACATTCATTTCAACACATGACAACTAAGAACCCTTCATATGTACAGGTTTTAGTAACCTTGAACACATGCAACACAAATATGAGCCAAGAGCTGAACTGCAAGTTAGGGAAATGGTCACAGACAATGTAAACAATTTATTTACCTCATTCAGAAGTCCCATCAGTTTCTCATAATCTCTTGGAAGCATATACTGCTCCATTAATTGTACTTTTTCCTTCGGATTCATGCTTATCCATTTCAAATTGCCAATAGGATCATCATGATCATCCGACCTAAAACATGAAAGATATTACATTGGCCAGAACTGTATAGAAAAGTGGTACAACCAAAATACAGTTTGCAGTCAGATATTCAGTGACTCCAAGCCAGTAAAGATGTGTCAGTACTGTATGCAACTACCTACATAACATTGTGTAGAAATGACATTTTAGGTGCTCATCTATAGGGCCCATTTGGCTAAAATTAATAAGAACTACTGTACACTACAGTGTATTGAAATTGCAGGCACTTAACAAGAGTTACCAATAATTAATTATTAAAATATTAAGTTATTCATAATTATTATTAATCAGTTGTGAACAATATTACATGGATGTCCAGTGTCTTTTTTAAAATTAGAAGAAGGAAAACTGCACTGTCCAACTTCTGCTAACTGCATGTAAAATTTTCATCTCACGTCAACAAATTACAACACATTGCGTACCCAAAGGTTACTTTGTTGTGTGGTCCGAGTGGCTTTGCTCCTTCCCAGAAGCAATCCAAAGGACTTATCATGACACACGGCATAAGTTGCGGAAGGACCTACAATATAATAGAGAGATTTAGCCAAGCCTACAAGGGAAGCTCCAGCGGGGTAATTCAAAGCCTGATTGAGCTAACCCAGGATGAGCAAGAAATTTGATTTGAGTTCTGTAGCTTTGCGGAGAGGTTCTCTGTTTGTATTGTTTGGCTTTCTCTTTTGAGTTTGAATAACCTCAAACTGCACAAAACATAAGCTCATTGAACTTGTTAACTTTTAATCCTGGGTTAGCCTTAACCGGTTCTGATTACAACAAAATAGCCTCGGTTGAGCCCACGATCCAATGAAAACCCACTACTTGGTCAGCAGTCAACTTCAAAAAAAACACTTGACCTCGATGAGCAATAAACTTGAGCCCCTTTGGGCCACCAGAACTTTGCGAACAACATGAATGATCCAGTCCATTGTCAAAAAAATACCAGTCTACTTGTACACAGTACCTAAGAAATATGCCAGTCAATAGATTTTGATGGTAAAACATTTAGACACATGCTGTTGAACATTTTAATTTGGCTCTCAAAACATTAATAATTATGTTTTTTGAATCAGGAATTCGACATGAATTTGAATTCTTCTGAACTTACGGTATCCAACCCAATATTATCATCCATAGGAGGAAGATCGAGAGTGTAGCAAATATCCTTTAATGTCCAGGTTCTGCAGGAAACAAAACAACACCAGTACATATTATTTATATCAATGTGCCATGGAAAATACAGCCAATCAGAATAGGGGAAAGCCATTGTATATTTGATGGTATTATACCCAAACTTCCCATCAAGCACCATGAGCATGTCCCCTTGATTCTGTTGGCCACGCTATTTTATATGGCATGGTATAAAATTAATAGAAAGGTGAGTGTGTATACCAAGAAAATAAAACTGACAAGTGGGATATTCCATGGTATGCCGCTCAAAAGTGTTGCATAACTAGTGTATACACATACATCTATAAAGGTCGCAATGACCAATAATTGTTCATTGCGACTGATTTACAAACCCAAGTTTGCTAATAGGGCATGACTGATGAACACAATTGTTTATGTTTCCATAACGTTTTGCACCATGACTTTGTTTTGTTTATATAATAGGAGCAAACTTGCGAGCAAAACTCTAAAATAGGCATGGACATAACCCCAACAAAACAAACCGTATGTTCTTGCTAGACTAAACACATAAGGGAAAAGATAAATTGTTTGAGAAACAAAACTGACACAAAGCCTGTACAATACACTAACAGTACAACAGTATCAGAGGGAGTTTTTTTTCTTTTCAGGTCAAAGTTGTGGGGATATTGAGATAACAAAGTTCAAGACATGAAGGAGATATGACAATTTTTTTGTTTTTTTCAATTTGTGGAAACAATTTGGGAGGTCTGTTAAGTCATGAAAAACTGAAAAACTTTCTAACAGCTGCAGCTTGTCTCGAATGACCTGCATAAAATAACAACTCGCAGCTGGTTGACACATGCCCACACATAAATATCCTGTTTATGAAATACAAACCATGTTCAACATATGCCACATAAACAAATTGACTTACTGGTCAAACAAATCTACGGAGACATTTGTGACTTTCATTAAAATGTCCAAGTGCCGCTTCAAGGCTTGTACAGTAAGAATATTTGTTCCTTCTTCATTGGGTGTTTGTATCAGTAGCTCGTTTGTGCCGCCGTAACCTTCTCCAAGCGCTTTTTTGGTATATTCTAGCTCTTTTTCCAGTCGTCCATCCACTAAAATCATGAACAACAGACAGGTTGAAACATTCTGCACTTGCATATAACAACCAAGTTGTATTTATCATCCACATACATGTACACAGACACATGTGCAGGGCTGTAGCTAGTAACAGGTATAAGTAAACGTTTACTGAGGCTCTTGTCTCTGTCACTGTTTGCATTTTTCTAGTTTATAGTCATCATAAACACCCTAGTATTAATACCAAGCAAGAGATTTAACCATGGACAATGCCTTGCAGTCATAATTTCTTTCCTGGTCACAGCCCTGCCTGAATAAACAAGATGGTCAAGATGGTACTGCAGATTGTAAGCCCAGTGAATAGATATGAGTCCTTTAAGAAGAAGGGATTACTTCTTAACAAAAGTGTGGATGATCAGGCTACAATGCCACAATTACAGTGCTCTCAGTAACAATTCTTTTGTAGGAATCTCATCAGGGAGACAAATCTGATTCCCATCTCACACCATTTTGCTAGAGTATATAGTCGTTATAAGTAAAAGCTGATGTCGAACCAAACCAAACATTGGATTTTGCCACTTTAATGTTTAAAAGAATAACAACTTTATGTGGTCTGCCACTTTTGGACCTCTTTGAGACCTATCGTCATGTAAAATTGGCAACCTACCAACTTAGATCACTTCAACGTCAAATCTGACATTTTGTTAACTAGATAAACTCTAGAGTTCATAACCGAAGCTGGAGATTATAAATTTGCAAAATTAACTGTCACTCAGATCAAAGTAGCTGACACTGCAAGTATCTGCCCACCTGCTGAGTAGATATCAAGCGTAAATCTGAGGAGACTGTGCTAACAAGTAGTTAACTCCCTTATCCACTCTGACATGGGCCAATAAGTTTCTAAGTGTGGTCACTTTTCTGCTAATGCAGTGCTACAGAATCTTTAGTTACTAATCTCATGATCCGTTTAAGGTACTCGGAAATGTATTGGAAACCTCGGAGTGACTTAATTACCCTAAAGTTTACTCTAACAAACCAACACAAGCAAAAGAAACTGTGTGAGGTCAGCCAGGTCGACTCTATGAAACCACTGGACAATTTTACATCATTTGTGGTCTGTTTGATATCTCCTTGAAATTGAAGACAGCACTTCTCTGAATTTAATATGTTCTTACAATCACTAATGATGCATTAGGCTGGTGCGACCATAGTTAATAGAGGTGAAGGGTTACAAAGCCCAGCAAACATCAAAGGAGCAAACAAATATGCCAAGATTTATGTTGGAAGATCCATGACCGTGCACAATCTTTTGTTTTACGTTCATACACTATGCATGAGTTATGTAATCAAAACATTTCTATTGGTTAGTTCCTCGGTTAGTAGTACACAACTGTTGGGTTTTGTGCAGTGAAGGCCAAAAAAGAGAGCAGAAATATACAACAAAGAACTCTGTCGAGTTTCATGACCATTCCCCTCTATTAACTATGGTACGACCAGGAAAAAGGTGCTCATTATAAACAGGAATTGATCTACATTCAGATTATTTGCTTCATGTGTGATTGGACAAATCTCATCTTTGTTCCAAGAAATTGCTGATTTATCCAGTCATCTGTTACATTTGAGCTACTAAACAATAGTCAGCAATAATACAATACTGCAAATGCACTTTTCATGCAAATGTTTTGCTAAATATTAAAGGGATGGTTTTCACACAACCACTGCCAAACAGGAGCAAATTAGGAAAGTGTAACTGGACTTGGCCAAAACAGTTGGTCCTGGATGAGGAACAAGTTGAATGAATTTGGCAAGTGCTCTACATATTTGAATATCTTAAGTCAGTTTTCTTGATGCTCAAACTTAGAACACCAACAACTCAAAGATTTGAAAACCTCAAAATGATATGCAACTTAATTTAAGATGAGCTGAACTGAGGACAAACACCACCCCAAGTGGTACACACAGAGCCTCAGCTGAACACAACCCAGGCACTGTTACCAGCTTGTGTACAGTGCTTCACAAGACAAATTATATTGCACCCAATCACAGCCATTTCACTGGACTTTAAGTAAGTCAGGGCTGCAGCCAGTATAGGCACTTGCCTCAGTCATTTTTTTCGTGATCTCAGTGTTGCGTTTAATAGCAGTCATGATAAACGCCCTAAATATCTAGGAAGAGAATTAACCCATGGATAATTGCCTCAGTCATATTTTTTTTTTTCTGGCTATGGCTATGAAAGTTAAACACTGTGACGAACATTGACTTGTAAGAAACCTTAAGCTTTGTTATAGAGCACATTTTACACTGTACAATAAAAGGCATCCGCGCCAGTTAAAAGCACAGGAAGCTAACACAGGACGAACGCAATGAAAAACAATACACTTTGTTTGAACAAAGTCTGTGAAATCAAAGCTGTTGTTTACATACAGCATACAAGACGGGAAAACAGCACACCTTCTATCCAGAGATTTTCCGCGTTAGTTTCCAGTTTTGCCTTGATCAATCCAATCGCAGACACGATCAAAAACAGGAAGCCAAATAAAATAACTTTTCCGCAGTGCCTCTGGGTAAACCGTCCAAGTCTTTTAAGAACAGACTGTAACTCAGAGCGCACAAGCAAAGCCGTCCTGTTCCCCCTTGCATGGCCCTGAAAAAAATACGCATCTATCATTATTGCAAGAATTTCAACGGAAAATATTTTTATAGTCCTACCGACCCCTTAGTTCTGTCATTTAAAGTTCCTACTAATCCAAAATTTCGCGATCAATTTAATTCTAGTTCTAACGTAACATCAACGAGATACGACACAGAATTTTGCCACGTTTCCTTTCGCAAAATCCGAACCATGTTATCTCGGCATATTTACGTTAAACTGCTGTCATACCCGAAGATTTTTCGCGAGGTTTTACTGCAAACAATGTTTAAACAGCACGTGCATTTCCCGGACCAGCCCGGACCACCCAACTTCGACAACCTTGCCAAAGTTTTGCTAAACATAACAAGCATTACAACACAGGATGGGCGACGTCTCGCTCGATCAGCGACTTACCATGCAAGATCAGGGCGCTCGAGTCGACATCGAATCTTTTATGCTCCGTCTCGAAATATTTCGGTGTCGCAAGTTTTTAGCGATCACTTTGCAGTCGCTCGAGAGCCTTGCAATGGCCGGAATTCGTAACAGATTTAGCCATGCAAAGCGCTTGCTAGTCGACCCAAGCAAATGATCACCAGTCAAGAATATGATCTCTGTTATTAGACGTCAAAAACAACAGCACAGACGAAGCCGACAACAGAAGTGAAACTATTTCGGCGCCCTTCCAAAAACAAACCATCGGACAGAGTACTTCTTCTGACAAAACAACCAAGGGGGAAATCGAGAGAACGCCATCACGAATAGCAAAAGTTTATATACAGCTATCAAAACACTTGGTGGGCCAAGGACGGAGGTGAAATAAAAAATGTCGAAACCACAGATCTGTTGCATAAGGTCCAAGATAAACTACATGTACCTCACAAGGTGTCATGTTAAAATTTCATACATCGTAATTTGTCCTTTCAAGCGACTGGCGTCCGACAAGACAAATTTCTGTTAAGTCGAATTACAACTTCAAGGTCAAAATGCCTAAAACTTAGTTCCTGACAATCTTCGACCTCCCTCGTCGCAAATCCTTTCAAAAATATCGCCAGCCTGAAAAAAAAAACAACAACAAACGGCACCACCGTACCCCTAGAAGGTGAAACATTTGCGCGATTCGGCCATGTAGGTAACAGAAGCGAATGAGCTTCCAACATCGCATTTCAAGTACTTCACCAGACCTAAAACCGCAATAAATGGGACGTTTTTCGAAAGCATGGAACAGCTCGAGCTGGAATTGATGCGAATTCGAAACGTTGTAATGTAAACAATCTCCCAGACCATGGGCAGCACTTGACAATAAAATTGCGACTAGGCCACAATATGGAATCAAACTGGCCCACTAAATAGCGCTGTATTACTAATCTATCCTCACCTGGTCGATTTCTCGAAGACCCTCATCTGCCCAAGCCAAATTTCTGGACGGAAAAGCGCTCATTTTCGGGTTTGAATCCTGAAGTTGTCGACCACGCGGAGTCAAAACTTGAAACGGTGTGAAAGGTTTTCAAAGCGCGTTCGCCTCAGCGCTCACGGCACAGGAGCCAACGGTTAAATTCTACCCAGAACAGTGTTCCGACCGTCATGAAGAAACCACGAGGCCAAAACATGGCGTAGTAAGGCCATAATCCGTGCTAAGAACCATTCACTTTGTTCGCAACTGTACATTCCCTGAGTTAAATGAAAACCGATATGCCCTTGTCATTCCTACGTGAAAAATAATCCTGGTAGAGCGCTCTTGTTCAACGTCAACCTTAGCGCTGTTCTGATTGGCCGATGCTGTCTATCGGAACAAGTGGTGTCTTCCATTAAGCGACGGGGACCACACAAGCAGGGGAAAGATGCACATTACATGCTATCTTTTATCTCTGCCTGTCCAAATCACAAAAAAACAATGCGTACTAAAAGGTTTGCAGCAAAGAACTCCGGCTAAAGTTGACTTTCAAAATAAATCGCGCTAAATCCCGAACTTATGCGGTGCAAAGATGGATGCACCGTAACAAAGAAGACATGTAGGAATGTTTTTTCATACCACAAAATTTTCAACTCTCGAGTGGTTGTTTGCCCGTTTGAATCGAAAACCCTTCCTGCGGCAGATTTTCATGTTAGAGGTTGCGTCGAAGATTAGCTTCATTGAATAAACAACACAACAAAAGGACAACAAAAAAATTGCAATAAATCGCTTTCTAGCATCTCTCCGCCCGAGTCACGTGTGACAAGCAATTACCATTTCTCCCCCGAACATGGCAATTTCCGGCGCTATCAATAAACGTCAGCTATTTTCTACAGAACAAATTTGACAGAGAGTTAATCGATTCGAGATGATTTTACATTGTTTCTAAAGACCTGCATTGCTCCAGAGCCGCGTGAAGGTATGCAATGGCCGCTTTTAGGATTTATTAACCATTACGGGTCATTTCCGATGCAAAAAGTATCGCTTTGATCTCAAGTTAAATGTTTCTTTGTGTCTCAATTTGACGCCCGGTTGACTTCAAACAAGTTTCCAAAGTGAAGCTTTTTTCCCGTTATCAGTTAAGCCTTTCATTACATTGATTGGGCCACCAGGAAAAACGGCCATTTTAGAACTTAAACAACATTCGCAGACTACATGGCGTCTCGGTAGTTTCCATTTGCAGCCTGTTGAAATTTTGCAGAAGTCCTCTGTTTTTTGTGTTAATATTTTGATTGGAGTTCGGCCTGTGGATTGTAAACAGAACTAGAACACCAGCAGAATTGCTTCTTAAGCCAAGCTATTATCAAAGGTATTAGTTATTTGACTGAACTCCAAAATGAGGAAAAGAACAACAGATTTTCCATTGTGGAGAACCGCTTGTAATGTAAAGATTGTACTTCAAGCGCAAATCCTCTTTGCCGTATTTTGCTGTTCCTCAGTGTAAACGTAACAAAACAATTGTCAAACTTAATTCCAAACATTTTCTCTTTTCCTATAGTTTTAGAGCATTTTCATTCGAGAGGTAAACTCAAATAACTTCAAAAGAAATCACCTGCATTTTCCCGGGGGAAAGTCAGTTGTCACGCAAAGAAGTAACGCAATGACCAGCGGATGTTGAAATTTTGGTAACTCAACTCCGTCTTCAGTAGTTCCGTTCTCCTGCTTTATAGTGAAAGCCTTGAAGACTGCAGAATAGGAACTTTTCTTGCATCAACACTGTTTCTCTTGCTTCAACTGTTGTCACGCAACGCGCTCCTCTACGAAAAGAATCATTGCGTGACGGCGCAACAAGTTCTTGTCGTTGCATGTCAGTTCTCGTCTTGTCTCGTTGTTGGTTGAGTGAAGACCCATTGAATGGATCATGGCCTGCAGAGGCGAAACACAGCTTGGTTCCCGGAATTTAGCCACCAACGAAGCCCTGATGTTTTTTACAAACAAACCACCAAGCTCTCCAGAACCTGAGCAACTTTTAATGTTATTTTTATAAAAATGCTCGGCGTGGGAGAAAGAGTTGAGAAAAGTGCTCATTCGAAAACATTTTTTTCCCTTATAACCTCTACATTGTTACCATCCATGACTATATATAGGGGCTTTTAGCGAGGGAAGCCGGGGCTTCTTTTAATCTTGGGGGATTGTAAACTGGGAAGAACGATGATTGGGATTTTTTCGTGCGTTTTCCGTTCTTTCAAAACAATCATGGACGAGGTATCAGTTACAAGAGGTGGACAAGAAATTATTATCTAACGGATCAGTCTGACGTCGCTGCTGCTCATCGGATATCAGGTTTTTACCGGGTTTTATCACCCTAGCTATTTTTAGCCAAACCCGGTGCAAGCTGCTAGACTCGTTAAAAGTGGACCAGAGAGCAATTTCCTTTGTCATAATTGGGAATGAACGGACCACAACAATGCCATTGTTTTGACCTGTTCAGTTCTCTTCGTACTCGCCTCCTCAATACAACAATTACAAAAAAGAGTGTTTTTCATCGCTTCACATATTTGAAATTCATGTCATCATTTCTACGCATTCCGGATTCTAAATCGGCTCGTATTACTCGGCTACTTTATTCGCTCGCAAACAACTTATTGTAGGCCAAAGTCACGATTTTAAGGCGCAAATTATCAAGGTATTCAAAGCTTTTAAATTTTTGTACACACGATGTCTGAACGCCCGCAAAACGTTATCGCGCTCCAGGGTCTCGACCTGAAATTAAAAATTCTGGCTCCCACGACTTTATTGCCCCAGGGCTAAAATTAAAAAGCTGGCTCCCACGACTTTATTGCCCCAGGGCTTCAAGAAACAAGACCAATTAAACAGAGATAGTAATGTTCGAAAACAGAAACACTTTGGTTTCAGGGCTAACCAAGCAAATTCGACGGGGGTACAGGGCTCTAAGTTGCCGCCCCCTCCCCTCCCCCCTTCCGCCTTTCGAGCCCTTATTAAATAATTTTTCATAATGAAAATAAGATTGTTTAGTTTTCTTCGTGTTTTTATGTTTTTATTGTCATGTCTATAGTTAATATCAGAAGCTGACGCTCGCAGTAAGTATTTCTTTGCTCTAGTCTCCGTCTTTTCTCTCCTGGGCGACACCGAAAAAAGTTCAAAAGGCCAGGAAAAAATAAACAATTCGCTGACAAAAGGAACGCAAAATTCAAATGTTAACAACTTTAAGCCGTGTTGGTGCGCTCATGTTGTAGTGGCGTTTTTTTTTTGTTTTTGTTTTTTTTTTTTTAGAGGAGGAAAAGGGGTGGGCATTGAACGGCTAACACGAATAGTCATCTAAGCGGTTAAATTTCTCGTTATGTTGATAACATCATTTCTTTAAGGACAGTGACGGAATTTACCGCCCTCTTGAAGGTTTTTCAAGATGCAATAATGTGTGTCTCGCCTAGTAAAAGGGCCGTTAGTGCGAGACAAAAAAATTCCATCCATTCAACCCTGGCCTTGCTTCGCTGATTAGCAATATAAACCCTTTGAAAGACAATTATATCTTCATCCAATTTGACGATAAGTGAAATATTTCCTCATTTTGCGGTTGGTATTTCAGTTTTATAATTAAGCCAATTTTGAAACCGTACAGCGCTTTGATATTTGTTTAAGATATCATAAATTACGTTTTGTGTATTTCCAGTGTGACACTTTGATCAGATGTACGTGTCTCTCCAAGGAATGCATTTTGAAGCACGACCGCTGAAACAGAGTGCCGCGTTACCGGTATTATTTAAATTTTGTCCCACTAAAAGAAGTTAATGGACGATTCTGTAATTTAGAATTGTACAGAAATGCGCCAGTGCTATAAAGACATCAAATTGATTGTTTAAAATAGCACAAATCAGTTTAATCGTTTAGTGATCTCACAACGCGCGCCAGACGGATTTTGTGCTTTAGTACCCTCTCAAACACGGAGAATTCTGACGCCAGGAAAGATTTTACACTGATTAAGATATTTAAAACAGGTAGAGCATCATAACGCGTGTAAGGTAGGTCACAATCAGTGTAAAATATTTCAAAAACTAAAAGTTTTGCTTTCACGGTATAAATAATTAATTTTTCAACATCAGGAAGGGAAAAAAATAGAAAAATGTCAGATCAGGTCCTCTACAGAAATTTGGCGCAAAACCCCGGGGGAGGACACAGTCGGAAAATGTGGGTGGGAGGGTGCGGTGCCCTTGTTGAAGCCCTGAACCTTCTTCGACCAAAATACAAGCTATTTTTCCCAACTATAACACCCTTTTAACATTTCTGACCAGACGACACTTCACCCGGCAAGGGAGGATTAAAATATGCAGTGAAAAATGCTTTCTAAATTCCAAACAAGTATGCACAGACTATAACCTTTTTCAGATTTGACCCAAACATTCTGAAAATTCGCACCATAGTTCAGACCAGATTGCGCTTCTCGAGGAATGAAGAAAAGTAAAAAAAATAATTGCTTTCGTAAACAATATGCAATTCCCGATGAGAGTGTAAAAACCGTATCCTAACCCTGGCCAAAATGATCCGGTAATTCAAATTACACCAAAGTGGTTCAAGACCCATGTATTACGTGTAGGAAACGGAGCGAATCGAGGTTTGTACGTGTGATGAGAATGAGAATCGAACATTCAGTTTTTTGTTTTGTTTTGGACTATGTTCACAGACCATGCTGAAGAATTTTCTGATCCAATTGAGAAAGCAGAAGCAATTACTTTTTTCTAGTTTTCTTTATATAGTTTGTTTCTTTCGTAAACAATATGCAATTCCAGATAAGAGCGTAGAAACTGTACTGTAACCCCGTCAGACTAAAATGGTCCCACAATTCAAATTACACCAAAATGGTTCAAGACCCTTGTCTTAAAAGCGAATTGCAATTCATGGTATGTGTACATTCATTTCATTTAAGAATACATTCACAGACCATGCTGAAAAATTTTGTGATCAAATTCGAAAGATGAGCTGTGAAAGCAAAAGCAATCACTTTTTTTAAAAATTTCTTCATATCGGAACACTTTCCTTGAACATCTATTGACTTTGGCTGAGAACTTAGTCAGTTGGTGAAATTTTTTTTTTTTTTTTTTCATGGCCAGGAATCATATCAGGTTTAATAACAAACTGTAAATATTTCTACAACACATTTTCACGGGGATTATAATAAATCACGTAACATCGGATGCTACTCTGATCCAGTAAACTATGTTTATCTCGCCGAAAATTTAAAGGTCAATTGTAGAAAGTGAAACTAAAACCCTCACTTTTGTAACTATTGAAACTTGCCCTCCTGGCCTTTAAGTATTGCTGCCGAGATTGTTAGACAATAGTGCCGTTTTGTTCGCAAAAAAAACAAAATTTCTACACAATTTTAAGCTGAAGACGCGAAGCCAAAAACCAGGAAAGTTGGGATTTTTAACCACCCGTGAACCCGATCGTTTGCGTGCGAGAAAAAACCGCATGTGTTATCGTCACGCGAGAACACGCGGGAATGTGATGTCATTTACACGCAAGTTCGGTGACTTCCGCCAGGTTTCCGCCGTTCTTCGTTTCTTACTCTAAAATGTCTTCGGAATCTGGCCATCTTGATCGTTTCGCGCTAAGGCTTTTTATATCGCGCAAAGGAAGACAGCTTACGTTTTTACCAAAGACACATCATTAAAATGATTGATTTTTCGTTCTTTTCTCAGTGTAAACCATCTTCATAATTACTTTCTAAATTTTTCTACAGCTGCGGTTCTTGGACGAAGAAGAATAAAATGACCTGTCTCTAAATGCTTGATGTAGCTTTACAAGAGCTTGCCAAAATGAAAGTTAATTGCGTTCTCAAATAGTAGTGCTATTAAAGCTGTTTCCATCAACCAGATGACGGATTCATTTTGGACCAAAACTCAGCGTTGAAAACTATAAGATTTACCGGATGACTGTTCAAGGGTCAAGGCAGGAGTATCATAAACCAATGGCGTGTAATGAAGTCATCGGACTCCCTTGCCTATCATTTTTGAGAATCTCCTACGTTCTAAAACCTTGAAGACAGGATTGAGAATACATTCAACGGCGAAAGTAGATCGTTTCTGCATCATTTCTGATGACATGTTCGAAAGCGTGTGCCTGAAATGGACACAACTCATTTCCGCCTGTCCCACCAAACGCGCTGATTTATATGCTCAATCCTGTTTCTTTATCTGATGTCCTCTGTTATTACCTTTGTCTGTGCTTGCTTTGTCTGATCCGATCTCCTATCTGCCGTCGATCTGACATTAAATTTGATTCGTAACATGGTATTCCGCCAAGTCGTCCCGCAACTGCGAGTGTGTGTTCAGCAACCTCGTGACAACTCATTGAATGCTCACCCGGCAGTGTCGATCGCTGAAATCAGGAACGAACTGTTTGCCCGCTAATCGATCATGTATCAGGTTTGTGCGTTCTTCGAGTTTCTGCCCATTGTTTATATCACTCTTCAGTTAAGCAAGCAATGCGGCATTAAGGTCACGGTTCAAGAGCGATAAGGGAACCAAGATCAGCCTTCGGTCAATAAAAACCCATATTTTTCCTCCCGTGTGCAGATACAATGTAAAATTATGTATCGTTAAAAATTGTCAGCTTCACTGCCATTTTGTCGGTTGGGTTGACAAATGCGTTTTTTAAGCCGGGTGGGGACATACCATTCCTCTGTCTGGAAAAGTGTCAGCCTCGACCCTCGTTACCAACATGGAGTGATTTTCAGGATTTTCTAAAGAAAGTAATGCCTTTTAACTGAAGACTCAATTCCATAAAAGGGTTCAGCCATTATGTCTATTAGTCCGGTGAGGGGAGGGTGGGGGGGGAGCTGCTGGTAGAGAAGGAATAGAGCGAGACTAGTCATAAATTGTGTGCTCTTGCGACTTATTTCCAAAAAAAATTAATGACATAAAAAAAAAAAAAAAAAAAAAAAGCGCAGAGAAATCTTGTAAGCTCTACAAAGGGCAACTGTCCTCTTGTAACGCACTGTACAATATCCTGTCGTCTTTAACACCATAATTAATGGGTTTATTTTTTCATATAACAAGGGATTCCCCTTTGACCACACTTGCGGACGTACCCCTAAAGTTAACACTAATCTGGCTTTACTAGGTAAATGTTTTTCCATTGAAAAGTAAGCAAAACTCAAACACGCAGTGTTTTCTTTTCTTTTACTTTTTTCAAGCTATACGAGCCGGAGAGAACTCACGGTTCGCTACAATGACGAGTTCCAGATATCTTGTATCTGCTGCTAGTATATCAATAGTACTCCTTTCTCGCTCATTCCAGACAACTCTAAGACAACTGCAATGCGCCTCACGTAAGATCATTGTCCTAAACGACACTCTTCTCTGATGAAGCTTTCGAAATGTGGACTTCAGTAACGAACTGAGAAAAGATAATGAAATTTAAGGCAATGCCTAACTCTACGTGGCCTGCAGAGCAGGCCACACTCTCTAGCTATTCGCCTGTTCTGCAGGCTAAACTCCACGAATCGCGCCATGCTGTTATAACCTGTTTTTCAGGTGTGGCCGGCTCAAAGGAACTTGTTTTTACAAGTTTCATCAGTACAACTAATGACTGTTGTTGCAGTACAGGTAATTAATTTCTGAAAAAAATTCCCGCCTTTTGCGAGGCGTTTTACACTAGAGCGAGCAAACCAGCTGGACCGGTTTACCAACCTGCCTGCTTAATCGACCACCTCTGGGGAACGGCCAACACTCGGAGTACATTAGCAACTGGATAAAGAGAAAGGTATCTTCATAGCCAACTGAGGAAGCCCTGGACAAGTTTTTCGTCAAAAACCCAGCGGAAAACATTTTAAGCCGAACTGCGGAAAACAAATAAACAGGCCCTTGGGATATTATAGACAATTAATTAAGTAGTTTGACGTTTGTAATCAAATTAATCAAGAATAGGTTACACTCGAAAATGATACGCATTCAGAGACGTTGAACTGGTCGGTATTTTGACTTTGAAACTTGAGAACCAGTTTACATTACCGGATATAGGTTTAATCAACCTCTAACACTGAAGAAATTAGGTGTTTTTTTGAAAGTGTATTTCTGACCAAAGTGCATTTCTGACCAAATTTGTGATTTTCCACTTCATGTGCAAAACCTTATCTCAAAAGCCTGTTGAGTTTGTAAAACATAAGAAAAGTCACAGACTTGCTTCACGTACAGTGCTGTAATTCCGTGCAAAATCGATCGGCATTTCCAATATTATACCCGAAGGCAATATCGTGTACTTATTTGGACAAGAAATAATCAATTAACAGTCCTATATCAGTTTTATCAACTCACGTACATGTTCTCTCCAAGCCCCCCTACCAAGATATCCGCCTTTTTAAATTGGAAATGTTTTCCCCGTGTTTAGCAACGCCCGGCTACTGAGAATCGTAAAATTTACTCTTGTTTCGAAAGTGCTTCACTCCTAATTGTGTTGAGAAACGTTGCGGTATAGTGTGCTTAGATCTAGATGTAGTTTGTTGTGTCTCAGAGCCCTTGGCGGGGGGTTCTAAACCAGGATAAGTCAGGTTCTCCGTGAATAAATCAATTGCCTTAGGGTACAGAAATAATGTTTAAAATCGGTTGTTTAATGCGCGTCCTGAACAGGATAGCCTTGACCTCAGAGCTCCAGGCTCCCCCTCCCCTATCCACCCACTTCCTTCTTCGCCTTAGTTCTCGTGTGCTCGTCAGCTCCTCTCCCAGGGCTTTCTCATTAGAAATTGGAAGGAGCAGAAAAGCGCTGCTCAATTACTAGCCAGTCTCGCTGGAGTCTTTCTGGATCACGGAAATTTAGCGATTTGTAGTTTGGTTGGGCATCGGAGGAAAAGTGTTTGCCGCTCAGATTTCCTAGAGGAGAGAAAAGCATACAGTGGTCTTCCCAGGAGCGGGAAGAATTAATTGCATGCAGGATTAATTATCCACGCGCATTAACGACATTGCGTCAGTGGCTGTTTGTGGTCACAAATGGAAACACTTGGGTTAATCCCAGCACAGAATAAGATATTTATCTTGTTCTGCAACCAGGAAGCGATTAATTCCTAAATTTATCTGTATTGTTTTGCTAACAAATTCATCCGGAAGCAAGACATGGGATTAAGGAGACTGCCCACCCTAGATGAAAAGTCTCGGAAAACATCAAAACGACCAATATTCTTCTTCTCAGTTTTTTTCGTCAGCTATCATCACAATGGGGCAAAGTAGCGTAAAAAGAGGTAGTATTTAATATCACTTAAAAAAACATAGTTTTGTCATACTTACAGTGAGCAGACATGAGATATACCTTTCTAACTGTGTGTTTTACTAATAATACAAGGGTTGTAGTTAGAAGAGGAGTTCAAGTTTTTTCGTCTCTTTTCCACGCATGCGCACTCTTTTCAATGGTTCAAAAAGTCGAACATGCCGGCAAGCATCGGCTTGTTCATTGCTGCGAATTACCAAAAGCACCTATAACCCCATAGTACTAAAAATGAGCTATTATGTACAGTACAAGAATTGCAAATGTACAGCTCTGTTCCTCTCCTTTAATTTAATTAATGTCGCTTATAGGCGCCAAGGGTCTTCGGCCTGAGGGCATTGTATAAGATTATGATGCTGTTATTTCCAGACTATATGGGGTCTGTCTTGGCTAGTCTAAGTAATTTTAGACCATTTTAACTTTCATGAACTTTGTTACCAGCTTCAAATGAAAAAGATTGCCTACAGGATCTACTTTTCGTGAAGTGAAGTTCAATGTTGAAGCGAATTCTCTTAGTTATGCAAAAGACTACTTTCATGGTGAAGAAAATCTTCAGGCAAAATTAAATATCCAGACGGCCTAATAAACCAAAAACCAAAACAAAAGTATGGTTTCTGAGAAAGATTGAGAGAATTATGTGATCAACAAGCGATGAACTTGAAAAGGTGTGCCTAAATTCTTCAAGATGCGTACGGTAGTTTATGAATATAGTTTTGCTTTCCAAATATATTCATTAGGCGTTTGACAAGCTCCAAGCAAGGTCAGTTTAAATTTTAGCCTTTGTAAAGTATAATTAATTTTTGTTAAAAAAAAGGGCCATTTGACTTTTCATTCGATATTATAGGTGTCTGCATTCCAGTTTAAAAGGTGGCCTGCTCGAAGTCCATAGTCTAAATAATTTCGTCTAGGTCCTTTCATTCAGTGGCGCGCGTGAGAAACAACCTTTTGGACAGTAAAGGTAACGGTTAAGTCTGCATGCAAACCAAGTGGCCCATCAGGCCAGAGCTTATCCCGGTTTCTGTAGCATGAGGCGACCAGGAGTATTTCTACCCCCCCCCCTCCCCCCTGGATGGGATGGTAGTCCATCGCAAGGTTACCCCCAGCATTAAATTCACCGGTGCTCATTTATACACCAGTGGGCCGGGTGAAGAGGAGCACTGTGAGAGTAAATTGTCTTGCCCAAGAACACATTAGTCCATATTCTAAATAATTTTGTCTCAAGGTTCAGTGGTGCGCGTGAGAAACAACCTTTAGCACAGTGTCAAAAACAAAACTGGAATTTTACGATGTCAGACGATAGCCAACTAGCCATGACAAGTGCATGATGTTGAAGTCTCCTGTCAATCATAACAACTCCATTTCAGTGTATAATTAATTAGCGGCCGGGATTGGGTAATAAACTATTGAAAACGAACTAAATCGTTCGTCAAATTCCCCGTTTCTCACTTTTCACCACCATGTTGACGGAGTTCTGTCTGATCTTGTGAAGCTCACCAACAAAGTAGCAGGCCTGGAGACGTGCCAAACAAAACATTTGGTGCCAAATTAAATGAGCCATTTTACCTCTTGAAAATCAATTGCCTTAAAAATACTACTTTTTAATTCTTTCTTCGCGTGTTCTCAGATTTGATCAAACAGTTACCAAGTGCTCCAGTTTTGAAGCACGTATAGATCTGTCCCAGAGTCAGGCATGGCAATATTGGCATGCTATACATAAAAAAATTAGAAGTCAAGCATTTTCCTAGCTTTGATATATGCATTTTATTTTGAAATAAAAATATGTAACGTAGATTCTTAATTTAGATACGTCATGGGAAGATTGCCAATTTTCACTTCGCTGATAAACCATTTAAGTGATGAACAACACGTCTTTTGAGTAACGTGCCACGATCATTTTGCACACAGACTTGCTGAACTGAATTAAAGGTTTGGGGAAAACAGGTCCTTTCATTAAGACGCTACAAACTTAACTTAAAAGCAAGTCATTACTGAAAATCAATTTAAAAGCACTTTGGCCCGCCCCGTTCCTGATAACCCTGGGAAAAGCTCACTAAGCGAGTCAAGGAGAGTCAGTCTAGAGGAAAATTTTCCATCCGCAGCGAACCACTTACTAAAGAAAGGAACTTTCAAAATTTGTTTTTCCTCAGTTATCTCGATCTCAGCTCCGTCGGGCGATAATTTTAATGCCTTTTCGGCACGCGTGAGTCTCAAATCTTGTCTGCAAAGTAAACATATCACGCCCAACTCGATGTGACCATTCGACACTCCGGAGCTGTTTTCGATTCCATCTTTGGTCGGTACCACTTTGTTCCTTTGTGAACGGTTGAGCCTTGAGCAACATTCCACGAATATATATAAGCGTTTCAGCAACTCGGGTTTCATCGGCGAACTATTGATCGTAAACATGCCCGCCTGATCGGACATAACCCTGTCGCTATTTTAGGGCTTCAAGTTGTGGTTACGCTTTAGTTAATGAGTTTTTCATATCGTTGCAAGCTGTGATCCTAGCAAGACTCTCAAGGTTTACCTCTTCTCTTCCCCCATAGTTTTTCTGTGCGAAAGATATTTCCTTAGCCAGATCTTGGAAGGAACCTACATACGGCATTATGTTACCATTTCGTCTACTGCGGCATATCAAGGGAGGCAATGTCATATAAGACGTTTCGGACAAAAAAGTAACCGCACCATTGTAAAAGCATGAAGAGTATAACCAAATTTGAGCAGCAGGCGTTGAGGTCACGAAGACTTCTAACCCACCACGGAGCGGATTTAACTTAAGCCATTTACAAGAATAGTGGCAATAAAATTTCGAACCTAATATCTTGGTTCAAGAATTTGTTGAATTTTTGTCTGTAAGGTTATGTTGAACTCCGGGAGGGAGAGGTACTCCCTTTTTTGGGCTATATAGGTATGTGCGGCCCCAAAGAGATGGTTTTTGCACTCTAGTCATGAATTGGGTATATTTCTTAGAAGAAGCTACTCTTTCATCGTTGTCGATCAAGACCGTCAACAAAAGCCCTTCATAACTTATGTTTAAGGCAACTGTGCCAGCCACAACGGTTATAAATAGGGTATCGAATTTTTGGTCTGGTCATAAATAGGGTAGCAAAAATCGCACACTTTGGTCATAAATAGGGTAAGGGTTTTGGCCGCACTCCCCCACCCAACTTTCCGGGGAGTACCTCCCCCCCGTGTTGACCTCTGTGGTTTTCCGGGATTACCTCCAACATAGTTATGAAAAATTACCTCTCATCTCAACCGAGTTCTAGACATATTTTTGCAACCTCAAAATTAGGTTCTTAATCTGACCTGCTTACTAAGAAAAATGGACACTAATGTTCAAAACAAGTCGAAAACAAAACGTGTGCGTGATAAATGCAGATTGTGAAAAATAGCTGAATCCCTTTGGGATCGAAATTTTTCCCATATTGCGGGCTACCGCGGCTTCGGCCTTTTCTCCTCAGATCCGATTGTTATCTTAGAGCTGTGAGAAACTACTAGCAAATCGCCAAAGTAGGGCACTTAAACCAGAGGGCCTTTCAATCGAAGTGAGAAACGATCTATAAAAAGCTCTCATGTTTTCTTCGTGTTGCGGTTTTCGTGTCAAATGTGTTTCGTGTCACGTGTTTCGTGTTGCGCGTCTTGTTGCGACTTTTAGG